>NW_005871080.1:4968801-5034607 GCF_000147115.1 Myotis lucifugus
GCATGTACATGTATGTCTATACTCTTCTGCTGCCTTCTCAAGGACTTAATTTCTGCAGTTGATCTCTCCCTGTACTACCAATTTCCTTTATCACATTAAGAAAAATCTCTGATTGCAGCAAAGTCCCTTTTAGTGCATCACATCTCTGCCACCCTTCAAAACAAAACTTCTCTAAAAATTATCTGCTCTACACTCTATCCATTCATGTCTTTACCTCCAATTCACTCTTCATGCTCTTCCATCTGGATCTCATTCTTTCCACTCCATTCAAAATATCCCGTCATAACTCAGTCCTTCTTTCATTCCCTTGGCACAAGGTTCCATTGGGGTCCTCCTTACTGGCTGGTTCTTCCTTCTTTGTCTTTCCCCAATGGATCCTTCTCCCTTGTTCCTCCTCTGAATGTTGGAGTCCTCCCAGGACCTGCTCTGGACCATTTTATCTTCTTTGTTTACCTTTTCTCCCTAAGTGATGCCATCTAGTCCCATGGCTTTAAATAATGCCTACATGCTTTAATCTCTGGTATTTATTGTGTTTAAGACAGAAGTCTTGACTTTTCCTTGACTAACCCTTTTTCTTTCCCATTCTTCTTTATTTCAATAAATGGCACCAGCCTTCAGCCTCTTACACCTTGAGTCCTCCTTGATTCCTCTCTCTCTCCTTCATCCTCTAGAGCAGGGGTGGGCAAACTTTTTGACTCGAGGGCCACAATGGCTTCTTAAACTGGACCGGAGGGCCGGAACAAAAGCATGGATGGAGTGTTTGTGTGAACTAATATAAATTCAAAGTAAACATCATTACATAAAAGGGTACGGTCTTTTTTTTTTTTTTTAGTTTTATTCATTTCAAACTGGCTGGATCTGGCCCGCGGGCTGTAGTTTGCCCATGGCTGCTCTAGAGTCTAGAGTCAATCCATCAATGTGTCTTCCTGATTATATCCCCAAAAGATATTTCCTATCTCTTTCCTTTTTTCAGCACGTCCACTGCCACCATCTTTATCTGCACATTATTATCTCTCACTTGGTCTACTGAGATCGTGCCCTGAATGGCCTTCCTGCTTCCACTCTTACACTTTTATAATCCTTTTTTTATTACCCACAAGCTAGGATGATGAGTTAAACCTCTAAATCAAACCATGTAGCTCCCCTGATTACAATAACCTTAGGTTCCAGTATCTCTTAGACAAGGATCTGAAGTCCTTATAATTCCCTGCCCGACTCCATTGCTTCCTATCTCACTCTATTCCCACTGTACTGCTCTTGTTCTATGTCATAAACACGGGAAGTGAGCTTATTTAGGCACTTTGTGTTGCCTGTGCCTGGAATGCCCATCCCTGGGCTCAGCACATGTTGCCTTCTTCTCGTTGTTCCCCAAATTCCCCTTAACAGTAACCACTCCTTAGGAAAGCCTTCTTTGATCACCCTATCTAAAGGAAACCACTTTCCACTACTCCTCTTATCCTCATAATATGATTGTCTTCATTTTCTGAGAGAAGTTATCACAAAATGAGATTGTCTTATTTATTTGATAAATTGTGCATTGTACATATTTTTAGGTAGACCATAAGCTACTTGAGGTTAGGGATCTTGTCTCATTTAATCTCTTCTGAATCCCCATTGTCTAAAATAGTGCTTTTCCCATGCAAGTCTTGAAAGAAATATAGACTGAATGGTAATTAGTGATGCATCCAAGGAACTCACAGGTAAAAGGAGACGTGCCTAAAGAGAGCAGAGAACAGAAATACATCTGGTAAAAGCATGTGCTGATAAGTCTGGTGGAAAAAAAAGGGGGGGCTTTATTTTCCTGCCCAAGCATAATTACCTTGGTTAAAAAATAAATTACTATATAGCATTTAATATGAATTAACTAGATCTGTACGCACCAGCATGCCCAGATCTAAAACACAAAATGAAAGTGAAAAAGCAAGTTTCAGAATGATAAGTAGAGTATCCTATATAATAAAGAGCTAATATGCTAATTAGACCAGATGGCAGAATGACCTTCTGGAACCACCCTCCGGAATGACCAGTGGGTGGGGGGGGGTGGGGCCTCAGGGCCACAAGGCAACTGGGGCTTCAAAGGCCTACCCTTGCATGAATTTCATGCATTGGGCCTCTAGTTTCTGTATAAAAATGCTAACTTACATAATATCTATGTTGTTTATGTTTGCAACTTATGTGGTAAAAGCAGGAAATACTGACTTCCTGGGAGGAACCATAGCATCGTCATTATAATGCTTATGTCTGAGATGGGAAGGGAATGAGATTCCAGCCGGGAACAAAGGAGACTTCAATTTTAATCTGGGAAGTTTCATTTCTTTTATTTAAAAAGTCTGAAGCAAATTTGACAAAGTGCTAACATTCTGCAGTTGGGTGGGTTGGTGCATGTTTATTATATTTTTCTTTATAATTACTGTACTTCAAACATTAAAAAACACAGTTAAGGGCTTCATATACCTGTGGTCTGGGGGGGAACTTAAGGAATTGATTCACAAAATATAATGTCCTTATATTTAAATCAGGATTAACTAATTCAATTTGGCATCTATCTTTATGATTCTTGGGTGGGCTCCCTTCTGGCTGGCGTCTGTGTTTTGGGGTCAGACTGAAGTGGGGTGGAATGTGGAAATTGGAGGGAAAACATCTGTGCACCAACTCAAATATCTTTCCTCTGTTCCTCCAGGGTTGCCTTTTTTATCCTCCCGACGTAAGAGTGGCAAAAACAACTATTGTCCTTTACTGAGGACGTATTACATGTTAGGGACTCTCTGTTCCCCAGCTCAGCAATGCTCACAGCAACTCTTTGAGGTGGGTACTACCACCCTTGTGTTACCGGTGAGAAGACGAAGACTTGGAGATGCCTTGTGCCAGGCCACACAGCCAGGAGACGACAGAGGTAGAAGTCTGAGCTGAGATGATGTGACCCAAAGCTGGTGGCTTTTCTGTTCCACAACTTTGCCTGTTGCTCTTTGACCACAGTGCCTCTTTAAGTTCTAGATTTTTCATTTCAGGCTTTGTTTTGGATTTAGAAGCTGCCTTCCTTTTACTCACATATTTGATCAGTGATCTATACCTTTCACGAAAGGCCTCTTTAAACTGAGCTGAATTTCAAATCTGAAAGACTCATAGTCAGATTATTTAGCATCCCTGTTACAAACTGGAATTTCATGGATGAAAAAGAGGGTAAATACAGAGTAGAGTCAAAAAGTTATTTTATGTGTGTGTGTGTGTGTGTGTGTGTGTGTGTGTGTGTCTTAATGAGTTTGGCAAAACTATCAAGTGAAAATGGGAAACATAAAATTTGGGATTTAAGGTAACCAAGGCGGAACCCTGTGAAGTATTTGAGATTTATTTTTCTCAGGATTCGTTTCATTTATTTTTTGTGTGCCCCACAGTAGCTAGAACAGCATTTCCACCATAAATTTGTTGAGTGATAGATGTGTTGACAACCATCTCCCATGGGGCCCTGGCCCTCACCCACTCAGCTACCCCAGCAATGAGTTTTCCATGTGGGTTGGGGGTGCCCATCCTAAGTACCACTCCTCAATGCTCCTGCTGGCCCAACATTTCCTTAAAGATGAACTAGCCTATTGTTTCCCGGTCAGAGAGGCTTATCTGGGCAACTGAGTTAATTATGCAAAATGGCCAATAGACAAACAAGTACTAATACATTTTAAAAGGTCTTTCTCACTTACCTCCACATGGTGAATTCATGGTGAATTTCAGGCATAATGCCATAAAAATAGAAAAGTATGTCAGGGGAAACGGTCTTTCTATGTGTCTCAGTGCAATGTCACTGCCTTTTCCTCCTCGGAGCTGTAATTCTGGTGGACAGATCATCAGGTTGGATACTATCTGGATGCTGGGAAATGGCTTTTTCTGGTTGTATGTAGAGAATATTTTTTCTTTCAGTGCTGATTGGGAATAAATGAAGGCAGATAAAGAACATAATTTAGAGGCCAGCTGGTGTGGCTTGGTGGTTGAGTGTCAAACTCTGAACCAGGAAGTCCCAGGTTCGATTCCCAGTCAGGGAACATGCTCAGGTTGTGGGTTCGATCCCCAGTGTAGGGAGTGCAGGAGGCAGCCGATCGATAATTCTCGTGATTGATGTTTCTGTATCTCTCTTCCTCTTCCTTCCTCTCTGAAATCAATAAAAAATATATTTTTTAAAAAAACAACATAATTTAGAGATAAATAAGAGTAGGCCAAGAAAGGATTTTTAAAGTTGTAAGTGATATTGAAAATATAAAGAGAAAATTTAAACAAACTTGAGACATGGAAATTATGAACTTGAATCAATGGAAAAATAAAATTTTACACCAGCACAAAGAGATGCGTGTTTTCCCCCATTTGCTGCCGAGACATCATTTTGTTCAATGCATCGGATTGTTAACCTGCGGGCTTTGAAACATCCGACTCCGGCCAGAACAGCAGCTATATCAACAGCAGCGGGAACACCACAGGCTCTTTTGAAGCCTTCCTCAGGATTTTGAAGAATTTAAAAGCTAACAAAAAATCAATTTCCTGGATATGGAGGGCAGTTCTGTAAGTCACTTTGTTCTCACCTGGGGGAATGGATTTACTTGTAGAAGTTTTAAATAACTCATCTAAGGGGGAAGGATAGATTAGATCATATGAAGGAACATTTCAGAGATTAAATATGTCTCCTTTGTGACCTTTTTTTACTTCTGCACAGATATACCAGAGGGTCACTTCGTGGTGGGGATAACAGGAGTATTCTCAGGCCCCAGATTTAGTTAGAAAGGTAAATAAAGCGCCTCTTTATTGTCAAGTAAGTTAGAATGCACCAGTGCAGCGGTTCTCAACCTGTGGGTCACGACCCCTTTGGCGGTCGAACGACCCTTTCACAGGGGTTGCCTAAGACCATCCTGAATATTAGATATTTATATTACGATTCATAACAGTAGCAACATTACAGTTATGAAGTAGCAATGAAAATAATTTTATGGTTGGGTCACAACATGAGGAATTGCATTTAAAGGGCCAGAAGGTTGAGAACCACTGCACCAGTGCTTGTTAACTTCAGTCCATTAGAATGATTTTGGTGATTGCTATTGCTTCTTTAGATACACGTCTATTTTGAGAGCAATGGTCAGTCAAGGGCCCTCCCCCCAGTCTAGCTCATGAAAACCAATTTATCTTTTATACTTGTCAACTGTTATGTGACTTGATGGTGAGGTGAGATAATTAATGAAAAGCCACTTCTATCTGATATAGTTTTATTTTACCTTCTGTGAAATTTTTGGATTACATAACTGTAACTTTTTAGGTATCTTTTAAAATATTACACTAGTAATGAGATGATACCAGGAATTTGCTTTAAAATGCTCAAGCACAGAAAAGTGGCAGATAGATGAAATAATATTAGAAACATGTTGGTAATAGCTGTTAAAACTAGGTAATAAAATTTTTGAACTTCATTATACTATTCTATCAACTTTTGAGTATGTGTAAAATTTTCCTTCTTAGTTGAAATTTTCTTATAGCAATGTTTTTCCACATCAAATATTTGGTTACCCTGAAATACTTATTCAGATAGCAAGAGTCAGAATAAATACTTAGTTTGTTTCTTTTATACATCAATTTTCAGAGTATTGCCTTGTTTTCTAAGTATACTTTTTGGTGAGGGGTGAATTTTTTGTTTCTTATGTTAGTATTGTTACTTGGAATTAAAATATATATATATATATATATTTTGTTTTGTTTTATTGCTTAAAATGTTACAAAGAGTAGTACATATGTCTCCTTTTTCCCCCCTTGACCTTCCCCTGGCCTCCCCTACCCCCTAGTGTCTTGTGTCCATGGGTTATGCTTATATGCATGCATACAAGTTCTTTGGTTGATCTTTTACCTGCCCCACCCCACCCTGAACCCTCCCTGGCCTTCCTGCTGTAGTTTGACAGTCTGTTCTATGCTGCTCCGCCTCTGTATCTATTATTTACTTGATATATTTTAATCTATTGCAATTATTATACATTTGGTGCTTAAGTTATCCCATTTTAGGCCAGCAGAGTCTCTTCAATTTGGCTCTTGTGTCCTTTTCACATTAGACTTTGCTGGAATTTTTGTCCTTTTGCGCACTGAGCTCCTCTAGGGTAATCATGTACATTTCCTGTCCAAGACCTAGAGTGTGTTATGTCTCAGGGCATTTTAACCTGAGCCATGAAGCTATCTGCCTGTCTGACCACATGTAGGTGGTACTATGCAGTAAGTATACATTGTGATAACATTGGTTAGCAGAAAGTCAATGGGAAGGTTTCTTATTCATTCTTATGGATGGAGATAGGGCGCATTCCACTCACAGATACCACTTATTACAGCAAGCTCATGCCAGATGGCTATCTGCTGTTAACTTAGTGATGACTTACTTTGGCTTACAAACACATATCCTGCTGGGCTCTGTATATATTAGGGTCAGTGGGCTCAATCTTTGCCCTTCAGATCTTACCGGTGCCCAAATTTGCCCACAATAATTGACTTCCAAGTTACATTTGGCTCACATTCTTCCACTCAGTGAGTAAGCTAGAGAGTAAGGTCAAACATCGACATCATCATCTTCACCAACAAACTTGTCTTGATAACTTTTTTTGGCATGATCATGACTTCTGAAACTGTGCATACTTCCACTGTAAGGGATTTGCACACACAATCTCATAGTCTCACTTAATCCTATCTACAGTCCTATGAAGTGAATATTACTGTCCCATTCCATAGGTGAGCACACTGAGGCTTAGAGAGATCTTGCTCCTTTGAGGAGCTGCAAGTCTCACAGAGGACTCTGAATCCAAAGTAGACACCTTTAATAACTGTTTAATGCTTCCTCTATTGCTCAAAAATGTCAGTGATACAAAGAAATATAAGATACAATTTTTCTTCTCAAGATGTTTATTATCCTAATTGAGATAGGTTATTCATAGGGAAAAATCAACATAAAGAAGCATATAAAAAATAACAACATGCAATTGTTTCCTTTCCAATCCACTGACCCAGTGCTGTCAGATTAAATTTACTAAAATGTTTTTGCCCTCATTACCCCCCGCTTAAAACTTCAGAGGTTCCCCACTGCCTACAGGAACAAGTCCAACTTGCTTGCATGGCATTTCAGAGTTTCCAAAATTTGGCCCCTACGTATCTTCTCATGTATGAAATTCCGCCGAGAAGCTGGCTTGAGAACCAGTGTCTAAGCCAAAGGACACGTCTGGTGCTCTAGCTTTTGTGTCCTAGAAATGTTGTCACATAAGGGCTTCCCAGGTTTATTTAGTCCCACCTTTTAAAACATGATCCATAGGAGATGTAAAGTAACTTATCTCTCTGACTCCTTCTCTTTCGGAACTCTCCATTGTAAATTGTAAGCCTCATCATTCCCCAGGTACATCTTTCCGGTTTCTGCCTCTGGGACATGGCTCATGCTACATCCTTGCCTCGATGCCTTCCCTTGACCTGCCTTTCCTTCAGGAGCCTTTGCCATCTTGTGCCCTTTCCTGATTTCTTTAGGCCCTTGTTTAACATGATGTGATTTGAAATTCCTCCGATGTTACTATCTATATCAGTTACCACATATATTCTTAGGTGACCACTTATATGTATTTAAAATTGCGTTTGGGCACTTTCTAAGTAAAAAAATAGCAAATGCTCAAAGCGAAAACTAAGGATGTACCAGACACAATGGGAGAAAGTTCATTTCTGATAATCTCACAACCCAAGGATAGCCACTGCTAATATTCTGTTGTGTGTGTGCATACATTTTACAGTATTTATAACAACAATGGCATCAGACTGTACCTATGATTTCATACCTTGTTTTTTCTCTTAGCAGAATTTCTCTTGCCAATAATATTCAAACACAGTAGATTTTAAATGTCTTCATAATATCTAATCATACAAATGTTCCTTTGTTTAGTTATTCAATTTTATATTACTAGATATTTATATTTTTCTGTTATACACTGCAGGAGATATATTTTGGACTTCTTATCTTTTTAATGGGAAGAACTAAGAATATTTGGCAAAAGGTAGACATACCTGGTTCAAAACTACTTCGTAGCTCTATTCCCTTGAGCAATGACATAACCTTTCTAAGCTTACATTTTCTCATCTTTGAAATATTCATTACATCACTGCTATATCAGTCTTGTTGCAAGATAACTGGCACATGATAAGTCGATAATAAATGTGGGTTATTATGCTTTTTATTTTTTTTGCTGCGTGTCTTTTCACCTCTGATCATAGATCACAAATTCTTTAAGGGAAACTCTTTGTCTCATATGACTTGTGATTGTGGTCTGCCTGTCTGTCCCAATGTATTGTACACAATTGGTGGTTAACAGCTGTTTGTTAGTAATGACGGCAATGACACCTTAATATTCTCTGAATATTCAAGAAGTTACTCTAAGCCCCATGCAAATCCCAAACTTTTCTTGAGAATTAAAGACTTTAAACATCTCTCTCCTCATCCAAAAGCTAATTTTTGGTACCAATCTTAGTTTTCTAACACTCCAACATTCCCCTGTATTCTTTATATTCCAGCCATTATCATTTTTGTTGGTTGGCCCTTGTATGACAGATTGTGTTTAAATAGAAGGCTTTGGGTAGATCTATGCTACCCTCATGTGATGGTATTTCTAGGGCACTAAGGCATGGCCCTGTGAAACACATCTTTGGCTGAGCTAACCAGTTCAAAAGCCAGCTTCACAGCAGAATTTCACACATGCAAATGAACCATTGTGATCCTGGTCATGAAAATTCATAGAACAGTGGCTAGTTCAGTGTGGATGACCTGTCAATTTGGCAGCCAATCATTTAGTTAAACATCCAAATTACTGGCCAGTTACTCAGTCTAAAGCTAGTCTTCCTGCCTGTTACTGGGTTCTATGTAATCCTATTAAAAGCAATGACATTCCCTTTGATTTGTGGCAGCTAATGGTGTAGAAGTACCATGCAGGCACAGGACATGTGTCTGGCACAGTTTAAATGTGGGCATTGTGAGAATGGACTATTTGAGTTACTATTGAATTTGTTCTGAAAATACTAAATATCCTCCTTTAAATAACATGCAAAGTATCTTAATTTCATGGATACCCCTATTTACTATTTTCATCAATTTTAAATGAGAGTTCCTCTAAGGATTGAATCATCATTCTTTGATGTGCAGTAATTGATTTTGTTGAATCTATATTTAATTCCTTGGACCAGCCTGTCCCGCCAGGCAGTCAGACAGAAAGCCATGGGGACTGCTCAGGGCCTGGTAGACCTTGGGATTTGGTTGAAAGTGGCCCATCCGAGGTTTAATTCAGACATAAGGTAGTAGAGTTGATAATCTGGGAAATTAATCTAGAATAGTAATTCCTAATCATAGACTTCTTTGAGAATATTATGAAAACTCTAGACTTGAATTTCAGAAAAAAGTACAAATAATGTAGCATGAAAGTTCTAAGAGTTCATATAGCTGCCAAAGCCAGGGGTCCAGGGAACCAGGAATCCTAGCTTAAGATTCCTGCTCTGGGCACGGTGGGAAGCAAGTATAAAGAGAGATGGAGAGACTAAAGATAAAGGAGGAGCGCAGAGACAGAAAAAGACAGAGAGAGAGAGAGAGAGTGCCAGAGAGAGATAAACGGAGAGGCAGAGAGAGATTAAGAGACAGGAAGTAGATATGATTCCAGTTCGCTTAGCATAACATAATTTCTCAATATTATGCCCATTAGATTCTAATAAACATTTTATGATGTTCATAATCCTGGGTTCTTGTGGTGAATAAAACCTCTCATATGAAAGATACAACACATCCCACATCTGAAGATTTTTGACACAGCATTGGGAAACTCTACAGGGACAACGATTTTCTTACACTTATATGTTATCATATTTTATTCTTACAACAGCCCTGTTTGTTAGGTAGAGGAGAAACTGTTATATGTATTTTATGTTTAAAGAAATTGAAACAGATGTCTGTATAGACTTTCCTGGAATCATAGCTACAATAAAAATGTGAACTCTAGAAGCCAGGTTTCCCAGCTTTGATTCTGGGTTGAATCTATGTATTTCTGTTGGTAGTAACATTCATCTAGCCCTGACCTAGAGGGCTTAAGGGATGTGCAGAAGATACACTTGGAGTCTATAATACAACAAGGACCTGACCCCTTGCTTTTGTTTAACAAGGGAGAAGTGAGATAGGTTTAAAAGCATGTATTCTATGTCTTATATAATTTAGATAGAATGATTAGTTGATGAAAAATTAGGTATGAGTCAAATCCAATTCTTTTCTCAGACTATGCTTGGAGAGTTTAAAATTCTGAGGAGTATTTCTCAGAAATAGTTTTTATAGGATAATGTATAGTTAGTTGTATACATTCAGTTGGCCTGGTATACTTTACATGGCTATAAGGAAATATGACAGATGAATTATGCTGCTTCTCAAGCTATGATAGAGATTCCTGGGTTAGAATAGTTAATATATACACATAGTCATCCACATACACCTACATCCATAGGATTATATACATGTAAGTATTTATAAAAATATTAAGTCTTAGGATTATTTAAACACTCATTTATAACTTGCATTTTTGGAATTATTTAATTATGCAAGATATCACCATATTCAGTATTTTTTTTTTAGTAATAAACATGTCTAGTCAAAGAAGGCATTAATGAAGCAATTCCCCAAATAAAACAGTCCATGATATCTGAGTTGCAGCAGAGAGAGAGTGTGGTCTTTGTAGTCTAATCAAGATCACAAGACTTGTTTTGAGCGTCTGTCATCTTTAATTTTACGGCACTTCATTTCAGAGTAGGACTGCCAGGGTCACATGCAATTAAAACACAGGCAAGATTTGTCTTGTGAAATCTTAACATAAAAAGTAATGTGTTACTCCATTTTAACTTTTCTACTGAACTCTGCGAACTCACTAATTACTTTTCCCCCCTCTTGTCACCTTTTTGATATGACATGTATTTTATAGAGGAGATAGAAGTTTGGAATTTTTTTCTATCATGCATATGATTGAGGATAACAAAATTAAACCAGAGAAAAAAGGAATGCATTTTTCAGAAATACATTTTTTTTTTAGAAATATCTGACTACTCCAGCTTCAATTACAAAGAACCTCGTAGATCAAATTCTAGGAAATAACTGTTAATCTGCTTAAGTAGGGCAGGTAGAAGTGTAATATCGGACTGGAGGTTTTATAGAGGCCAGGATAGTGAACCGGAGTTTATTCTCTGGGGTGTGGGGCAAAGGGGCTTTCATGGGATTGGCTGTGAAAAGCATTAAAAGCCAGCGCCAATGTGGAGATTTGGAGTGCGAAGATGGTTGTTCCATCTTAGTGATCAGTAAATTGCATAGACCCTTATTAACCTTATTGATAAGGAGCTTAGGGAAGTCCCATTCAGGCCGCAATATATTCTTCTTTTTGTTCTCCTGTCCATCTCCCTTGGCAATCCCAGCGCTTTGTATGGAGCGCCTTTATGCTGCACCTCAAAATTCAGCGTGAGTAGCTGCGTCTTTAAGTTCCAGCCGGAGAAGGGAGCGAGGAGCCAGCCGGTGCACAGGGGCTCAGGGCCTATTTCACTGTGCTGCGGACACCTGGAGAATGTTTGAAAATGTTGTGCTTAAAGAAGCTTTTATATTGCTCCTCTTTCCCTGCAGCTGGGGTCTGCAGGGATCAGGGGATTATTTTTGATACCTGTCGAAAAGACTTAAGTCTACACTGATTTTCCATCCCTCACTACTAATTAACCTTATTGTATACAGGAAACAGTCTATTTAATACCTGCATTCTTTCTGTAATGCCAAGTAAAATGAAATCCAGTGTGAAATCTAGTTAGCCTTTGCCTTTTTGAAGTCATTTTTAAGTTTCCAGTTTTAGTGACTGTGACCTCAGAGCTGATAGCTAGAAAAATAGTGAGCTCCAAGCCATTTGGGCTTCAATTGGAGCCTTCACCCCGCTCCCACCTAGAAGCGGCCTTTCACCTGGGCCGCGGGGAGCCTGCAGGATGGACTTCCTGGGCTGGACCACGGCTCCCTGGAGCCTCCCACGCTCACCGCCCGCTGGCGGCCCAAGGCGTCCTTCTCTTCACACCCCCACGGGCTGGCTCCTCCTCCACCGACTCTGTTTCTCTCCTGAGCAGCTGCACACCTCTGTCGCCTTCCTTCCAATCAGGGAGGCTTGGATTTGACAGATGGTCACATCATGGCAACGTTGTGTGGCAGCAATGCCCATAGATGCTGAAGGAGAGAAAAGGCTCTGAGCCCAGGGTTAAAATGCTAAAGGAAACCCCATTGGTGGATGTTTGCCAGAGAAAAAGAAAAGGTAGGGGCTAGCGATAAAGAGCAGAAATTAAACTGTGTAAAATGTCACCAAATGATGTGGAAAATCCACACATCTTCAAGTATGCCGCACAATATGGACTTAGAACACATTCCGTCAGTGCTGTGAGAATGGTTAGTGCAAGTCCTGTTCTTAGAATGTGAGTGTGTGTGTCTCAAGTACATTTGTCAGCTGAAATGGTGCCAGAGGGAAGGGAGGCGATTTCAGATCAATGCTTTGTATTTGCCACATTTCTTGGCTGTTGAAATGTTCATACATTGGTCAGAAAGCCTATGCTCCCTAGCGTTTATCTGACACAGAAATCATACATTTGCCAGGGCAGGGGAGGTGAGTGGAAGGTGTTGCTGGGTGTCATGAAGCGTGGACTCTTCCAGACCCAAAGCAGGACATCAGAATCGCACCGTCTCTCTTCTGCTGAGCTTAGGACAGAAGCATTTCTGGGGGACTTAGACTTCCAGAGAGGTAGCTGAGGGGTTTTCTGTTTGACGATCCTTTATAGGTGGGACTAGGCGTTTGTCCCACCAGTGATTTGAGACTATGTTTAACTTGCTATGACTAGTTGATAGGAAACCCAATGGTGAATTATATTCATATTTAACGGGGCTAATGTTCCGGGTTTTCCTCTTGGTTCACTCATCCAACAAGTGTATACTGAGCACCAACTATGGACATAGCATTGCCACCCTCTCTCACTGCTTTCTTAGCACTCTTCTGATTGAATGAAGAATGTTTTATAGAATCCAGATAGTGCTTCACTACAAGTATAAGATAGAAAAAATCAGCTGAAGACGATACGGAATGGGCGCCGCGTGCATGTGTGTGCATCCTTCTGCCAGGCCTCTCACCAAGACAGCTAGACATCTTCATGTTGACAACACTGCTGCAGGAAATTGTCATCTTTCTGTACAAGATGTTCACTGTATTCTCACTATTTGGGTGATTCAGGATCAGTCTCCTGCAGCATGAGACACAGCGTGTCTCTTTTCCAATTGTTTTAAAAAGAAAGATTTCTGGGGACTCATTTTTTTCATCTCATATAGAACCCTTAAAGGGCCAGATCTAATTTGAATACAATATTTGGCAGTATGATGTGATAGATGACAGGGCATTGACAAATCTGATCCAACATAGGATAACATCATGTAATACACAGTAGAAACCACCCAAAGAAGTACCTTTAAAGATGTGGGCAAAGAGGCTTCCATTCTGTCCTCTCTATAACGTAGTACAATGTAAGTAAAACATGTAGGAAAATGAAATGGTACATGAATGTTAAAATTATAATAGCAAAAACATGACTGCGATTTAGCCATCTACCCTTAACAACAAAGGTTCTTTGTATTTCTTTGGGGAAATATCTAGTATCCCTCTTGTTCTTTTATGAAAATCAGCATGAAAGTAAAACTTTCATCAGGTGTTTTAACAGGAGAGTAACCAGGTACCCACATATGAAGTATAAATATTTAAGTTGTTATGTTTCTTCAGTTCCTTTTCCTAATCCAGTGAGCAGATGGTATAGTGATTAAGGCACGGGGCTTTGGAGCCATATTATTTAGATTCAAATACTAACCTGACAGTTACTAACTGCATGAACTTGGGTAATTCCATCATTTCCTCCCCCCCTCAGTTTCCTCAAGTATAAATCAAGGATAATAATAATACCTCCCTCCCTAGAGTTGTGAAGATTAAATAAAACAATGCATATAAAATACAGTTCTTGGCACATAACAAGCACTCAATACATGTTACTCAGTCAAAATTGGTCTTTCCAGGACTAATTTTTTTTGGTGTTCTTTTGGGTGGCTATAGGCGCAGTATTGCCCAAAGAGAAAGAAGGGAGAAATCAGAGCTGGGTACAATGGAAATGACCTCATGATCATCTGGAAGCAGAAGGTGGTAGCATGCATACTCATCTGACATGGGCATGACTTGATCAAGATATCTTAAGATGGTTACTGACAAATGCCAACTCATTGTCAGAGTACCAGAGTCAACCCCTACCCCAATTCAGCCATTCAGCTGGAAATGGGCCTGCCGTGGGAGCTCTGTGTGACAACAAATGGTCCTTTGCACTTAGTAGTCATTATCAAGAGGTGGTGCATGAAGCTCAGAAGTTCAGTAGGATGATGCTTCATAGAGTTCATTTCCATATCCATTGTCACCGTCTGAATTCAGATCTGCATTAACAGTGCTATGATAATACTCTTCCGTCTGGCAATGGTACCTATAATTTCTCCTTGCTTCAACCACTACTCCATACAATTGCCTAGGGAATCTTTTCAGCTCTGATAAACTCACTCCCCTGCTAAACAATCTTTAGGGTCTCAAGATTGGGTATAAATTTAATATAAAACTTCCTGGAATGGTGTTTGAGGATTTTTAAAGTCTGGTTCCAGTCTCCCTTTTCACCATCTTTGGAAGATCATAAAGCTAATTGTTAGTCAGTAAGCTAGAAGTCTATTATCTATATCTAGCAGGAACAACATACAGTTTCATGTTTTAATTTTCTTCATATAATTCCACTAGATAGTCCTAAGAGGCAAGGCTAGTATTATTCTATTTTTATAGATGGGAAAACTGACACCCTGAGAAAGTGGACAACTTGTACAGGACATAAACAGCAAGTGCTGCCTGGTTTTCCCTTGTACACATCGCTTTGGCTCATTCACATATCTCCACCATTTGCTCACGGGCTACCCTTTGCTAGGGACCGGGCTTTGCAACATGGAAGGTATAACACTTGAGGTCACAGAAATGAAGGTGCTTAAGCTGAGCCTGTTCAGATGTGTTTTATTGGGTGCCCTTACAAATCAGGTTTCACATTAGTTTCTGAATTTCTGGCTTCCCATGAAAGGTCTGAAGGTATGGCAAACTGAGCCCACATTCGCACAACATCCACTGGAATGAGTAGAAGCCAACTCTTTTGGCCAGGGGTGAGCTTAAGTCTTTCCGGCTGCTCCCACTTCATGATGCCTTATGCCTGCTCCTCTTGACTCACTAGGTTACCTGCTTGCCCCTAGTAAGCATTTAAGTTTGCAAACCTTGATTTAAAAAAAAAAGAGAAAAACATCCATCTATGTTCTAAAGATAAGGTGAAACCTTTTAATTGAGGAAATAATAAGTGATTATTATGTTTGAAGAAAGTCTTGTTGTTCTGTATTAAGACTTCATTTTCCCAGGAGAGAGTTGATATTATTTTGATGTTATTTTTTATTTTTGACAATAGAGCAATTTGACCCAGAATTCGTAGTGACAGTCCTTTTGGATGAAAATCTTTTCAGGACCTTTTAATTAGGAATTGACAGGGTGATTAACTTACAATTCACGAAAATAAACGTGAAAAGGAAAAGTGCAGGTCAATTTCTGACTGTGTTAAACTGTAAGGACAGCACCACTGGCAAGTGATTGTTCCCTTTTAACTGCTTTTCTAATTTTTCTTAATTGGATCCTTTGTTTTCTAATTGGATAGGGAGAACCATCATATGGCTTTCAATTATTAGCTCTGGCATGGTGATCCTGTCATATGGCACATGCTAAGTAGTCAGACTCTCAACATATAGGGCAAAATACATACCATCTACAAGAAGCTTTCTGTGTGAGTAAGAGAGGGGCACCCCCTCCCCCATGTCCTGAGCGAATCCACAGAAGTCCATGCTGAAATGGGATGTAATAACCAGCTTGGTTTTCCAGGGAGACTGTTTGTACTTGTGCTTCCATTATCTTAAGGTAATAATTTCTGAAAATATTTGCTCATCATTATATACAAATGCTCCTAAGAGTACAAGCTTATCATTTCATTCCTAGAAATTGTGTATGTGTACACACATGTACATACACACAAACATACAAATGCAGACACAAGAAAATGCCAGGGGCCTCAAAGTAATTTGTTTCTTCTGCCCTCTGCTGAATTTAGAGATTCTTTTTCTAAAAAATTTCACCATGGCTTTCTCATTTTACAGCTTCCATTGGATTTCTTTTGCCTACAGGATTAAATCTAAATATTTTATTATGACCTATATCTGACCCCAACATTTTTCTTCAGTTCCATCCTCCAAAATGGCCAGGCCTGCACTACAACCTCTGTTCACGGAACTGTAACTGTCCCTTGGAGACAATGGGTCTTCCACAATTCTGTTCATGTCATTCCTGCTTCTTAGTATGTCTTCTACATTTTCCTTTGTCTGGTTAATCTTATTCATTGGTCAGGATTAGATTGAAAGTTTTACCTTCCCAGCGACACTCACCTGACACCTAAGGCACAGTCTGTTATTTGTTTTTGTTTTTTGCAACCCCTGAGCTTGTTAGTATCTCTGTACTAGCTTCTGCTCATTCCTTCATTCAAAAATACTTTTTAATTAATAAAACTGGACAACAAATATTCTTTGAACATCTATATGTATAAGTGTTGAGCCCTGGGGCTACAAGGTTACCAAGATGGCTGTGGTCCCTGATTGCATTGACATGTAACTAATCCTTATCAGTGGTTCTCAACCTTGGCTGCACATTAGAATCACCTGGGAATCTTTTTAAAATCCTGATTTCTGGGCCTCATCCTCCGGAAATTCTGTTTGTTACTAATGTTGTGGCCTCACCCCATAACAAAGAAACAGAATTTCCGGAGGATGAGGCCCAGAAATCAGGATTTCAAAAAGATTCCCAGGTGATTCCAATGTGCAGCCAAGGTTGAGAACCACTGGTTTAGATGATCGTCTCCCTTACTAGACTGTGAAAGTACAGAGGGTAGGAATATCTGCCTTATTTTATATTTGTTCAGTAATGCCTAGACTTGCACCTGGCTCAAGCAAGATGAGGAAGAAATACTCATTGGCTTTTCATGTTTTCTGAATGGAGAACAAAAATCAGTTTTATAAAATCTCATACCTTAGTGAGTTAACCAACGACACCTACAATCCTGGCTTTTAAACTTGGAACAGTTAGTTGACATAACCATGGTTGTTGTCTTTGAGACGTTATGGAATCTAATGACCTTTTGGTCTAAGCCTCTTTATGCCTTTAGTGTGTATATGTCAGGCCCTGTGACGGGCACTTTGGCTCAGCACCGTGGAATAGTCTTTTCCCAGAGAGGAAGCACAGCCTCTGATTAAAGGCCCTTAGCAGGCAGGGACAGGGCACAGCTGGGGTTTGAATCCGGCTAAATCTCATCAGATTGAAAATCAAGAAGCTGATGCGTTTGAAGATTATAAATCTGGAAAGCTGTGGAGATGAGGGGCTGGGAGTCCCCGCTCGGAGCAGGTAGTGCCACTTCTCTTTGGCTGTTGGTGCTGCTTCCTCTGGCTGATGCTCCCAGAATGACTTTAATGATGGACACGTGAAGGGATAAGATTTTAATTCTGGGAACCTAACCCTATTCCTCTCCCTTTGGAAAAGAGAAGCAATTAAAGTCTTGGAGAAGACATAATTGAGACTATGGACTGTCATGGAAATGAGGACTTGAAATAGAATGCCAGAAACTCTTGTTCCATGGCTCCTTGTTTTTCTGAAAGGCGTAAGTACAACTTCAAATATAAGAAGAGCTTAAAGCTGGCAGGTCTGTTAGCTTCCTGTTACCGATGACTTTAAAATATGTTTTTATTGATTTTAGAAAGGAAGGAAAGGAGAGGGGTGGGAGAGAGAGAGAGAGAGAGAGAGAGAGAGAGAGAGATCAGTGATGAGAGAGAATCATTGATTGTCTGCCTCCTACTAGGGATGGAGCCAGAAACCCAGGCATGTGCCCTGACCAGGAATCAAACCATGACCTCCTGGTTCATGGGTTGACGCTCAATCACTGAGGCACACTGGCCAGGCTGTTACCAGTGACATTAGATCATGGGGTTCTGCCTCATGTGATTTTCCTTGGCTTTGTGGTATGTGTATATGCCCCGCTTGATAAAGCCATGCGTTAGCATTTATTGTGGTTGTTTCTCTGTTCTTGGCCACAAGCTGACTCACTGGTGCCATTGCCAAAATGAAGACATTCAGGAGGGCAGGGGAAGTCTCTCCTTCTGCTGCAGGCAGTTCTGTGGCTGCCGGAGCCGCCTGTACCTCTGGCTGTCCCTTGAGCAGACTGTCTTTGCCGAATACTCCATCCATGCAGGCAGCCTATGCCACTGAGCTCATTATTGCTGTAAGTGTTTGCTCTTGGATTCGTGCTTCGCGCGTTTTATTTACATGCTTTATTTTTCATTTTATGAACAAATCGATAACTAGACTTATTCTTTATCGCACTGGATTAGTTTTATTTATTCTGTTTGAATTTGATTAAAAAGCTGTCAAACATAAGTCTACATTTTTATCCGCAGACTATATTCACAAAGCTGGGTCTGAGATGTGTTCAGCTAGAACATACTTTTCAAAAGAAAACAATGTTTCCTACATTCTAGACAGTTATCCTTTTGTTTATCTACGACAAGGGAAACTAACCATCAAATGGAGAAAGCAATCCAAGTCTAGTCAAGGAATTCTTAGGGCATTTGAATAAATGCCTTCTAAAAAAGTTTTTTTTGAGATTGATTTAATGTAATTCACCAATAAAGCATCCTCAGAAGCATAATAAAAATCCTACATAAAATGACATAGCCAGGGAAAGGAGGATATACAGTTTGATGAAGCTTCAAAATGGATGCTAACATTAAAAATGAGCAGTCATGCAATTCCTGTATAATATAAAGACGAAAATTGCAGGGCACTAATTTTGCCTCTAATTTATAAGACAGTATGTTTATGGGACTGCAAATAGTATATATAAAGAGCATATCCAGTGGTAAATGTTTTGAACTGTCATTTGTCTTCAGAAAAAATTCCATTCAACAAGAATTTATACATTCCACTACATAGCACCAAGGATAATCAGACTCTATTTACACATACAAAAATGTTCTTGAGCGATGCAATATGTCTATTTTCATTACGAACCTGACCTCCTTTGTTCTATTTAAAAATTATTAATTTCTGCCTCCCCTCATGCTTTGGTTCTTCTCACATATAAGTAGGAGTGTGGGAGCATGCACGAGGCAGCCAGGTAAGGGGAAGGGTCACACTCAACCTCACTCACTCACTCACTCACTCACTCACTCACTCACATATCTACACCACACACCCAATGCCTGGGAGCAGCATTAAAATGATTTCTTTGGATATGTGCTATCCTCTCTATAAGAGCACTGAAGGGGTTAATGCAGAACACATATAGGCAAATATTGTCAACTATTTTATTCAAATGTTTGGAACTTAAACACAAAATCATCATTAAGTTTTCACAAAACGAGGCATCTGTTGCTTGAAAGGGAAAAAAATATTTCAGAAATATGTTTACAGAAATGTAAAAATATTAGGCATCGAGACAGATGTGAACATATTCAGTAACTTGTCTTGTCTGTCAGTCTTCCTCCGAGCCGAAGATCTTCTTGTACTCGCTCAGCATGAGCTCAGCTATCTGGTTCTGGTAGACCATGTGTATCGCCATGTTCCCCGTCTCATTCTCAGCCCGCAGAAGGGTGGGTCCAAATACAATCCCTAAGCTCTGGGTGGACATGAGGTTCTTGGAGGCTTTGTCCACTATCCTGTGAAGAGAGAGAGAGAAGGAAAGAGAAAAAAAATTCCATTGGAGTTTGAAGTAAAATTGTAGCTACTTTTGAATGATAAAGTTCAGTGTTTTTGAATTATTTTTTAAAAATTAAATTTCAGTTTAAAAAAGGAAAGTAAGGGTGCTGACTGGCTTTGGCAAAACAGGGAATGCAACATAAGAAAAATTTTTTCAGTTTGCAGAAAAACTATGTCAACCACAACTATTTTATCTTATACTCTTTATGCTTTACTGTATGGAAACAGAACTGATGACTTTGGGGGAAGAATTCATTGCCATGTACAACTTTTTATCCCCTTGGTAACTAGCCATTGTGGGTACTCTATGAATATTTGTGAAATAAACATGTGAATAAACTAGACAGCAAAAATTACTGTGGAGATTTACTAGGATTCAGCCTTTGAAGGGTGTATGAGCAGTGGGCCTACACAGCCCCCAGTCAGAGGGGGCGGGAAGCCTTCCTCGATTTCCATCCTTTCACAAACATAACTCTCTAAGGTACCACTTCTGTGACCTAAAGGCTATGCCTTATCTCTCCTGAGAAAGATTGAGAAGGACCAAAGCCATCCATTTGTGACTCCCCACAGCACAAGATCATGGTGAACAAAATGTCCTTGACCTGGTCAATACCAATAATAACCAAGTATTTTTCTAAGCAATTTTATTATTTCATTTAATCCTCACAACCCTCCCATGAGGTAGCTTGTATTATTAAGCCCATTTTACGAATGAGGCCAAGGGTGGTGAAGTGTCTGATGTCACAGGGACCTGAGGTTCAAATCCAGGTAGCCTGGTTCCAGTGCTTGTGGAAACTTCATCGCCGTGGTGTGTGCTAATGATGCCTATGCTTAATGAATGGGCTGATTTTTCACTGTGCCATCCTCCACATGATTATTAGATAATTCCGTAAGAGGGTCTGAAGTTTTATTCTTCACTATAGTATTGTGATGGACAGGTTGGTTACAATAGATTTACTGTGGGCAAAATGACCCTTAAGTTTGGACTGAATATTCAAGACATCTTGCCTCCTTTTTATAAATGGAGAGCATTTGTACTTGTGAGTACTATTGGCCATGGCTACATATCTGGAAGAGATTGCCATATTTTTATTGTATAGTGAATTATAGGAGACTTCTAGTTTAAAGTTTCCTTTGGAGTATAAGAAATTATGCTACATATAAGTGAGATCATATCATATTTGTCTTTCTCTGACTGGCTTATTTCACTTAGCATAATACTCTCCAGGTCCATCCTTGTTGTCTCAGAGGGAAGGGGAGGGGGAAGATATTAACCAAATAATTTATATGCATAACCTATAGACACAGACAATAGTGTGGTGAAGGCCTGGGGATGGAGCTCGAATGGGGAGGAGGGGATCAATGGGGGGAAAAGAAAGGGACATCTGTAATACTTTCAACTATAAAGATAAATTACAAAAAGAAAATATGCCATATTGCTGCTACATTTACCAAAAGTCAGTAGAATGATTTTAACATCCTCCTACCCTGAAGTAGGGGCAAATGGAGTGGGCCTTTGCTTCCCTTTAACACACCTATTCACCTTGATTTAAGAACTCTCTTGAGCTTCTCCCAGACCTCTTTATTATACAAGTTATTAGTAAGATTCACAGTGAAGGAAAACAGGTTTTCTCTTTTGGTTATAAAGTAATACCATTTTATGATACCAATTCCTTCAGTGACTCCACCACACACACACACACTCACACACAAATTGTTAAAGGTAAATATGTAGAGAGATAACATAAATAACCAATCAATTAATTAGGTAAAAGTTGCTTTAACAACATCGTTCTTTGGTAGAAATGTCAAAGTTGATGAGATTTATTTAGCAGAGACAGGGCGCAGAGGTCAAAGGGCATGGAGAAGGTAGAATCAAAAGCAAGAGAGTATTGGTAGTTTGAAGCCTCTTGGCTGATATAAAGCATCTTGGCCAACAGGGTAGGAAAACATTAGGACCTGGAGTCCAGGAGAAAGGGGACAACATAAGGATAGACTGAGGACTAAAAATATATTTTCTACTAAATAATGGCTATAAATTCAGTTGGCAGCAGAAACAGGGAGATTTGGGATAGCTGGGAGACAGACTGCTCCAAACTCACAAGGGTGAGGCTCGAAATCAAGGGAGGTCCAAGAGCTCATTGTTGGAGGGGCAGTCGTGGCGGTGAGGAGGTTATGGGGTAGAAGCTGGGAGAGTCCGTGGCATCTGGAGGAACTTGGGTGAGTGGAGGCGTGAAGAGGTAATTAGCTCTCTGGAGCATACCAGACAGAGCAGCATGTGGGACCCAAGTCACTGGGGGAGAGAAAGAGGCTGAAAGGGATTAGACTTTTTTCAATTTCTCCAGAGATATTTATGTTTTTTCCTTCTCAGCAAAGGTCTGGCCAAAGCTAGAGGAGGAAACCAAAATCGAGTTTAACAAGGATGGCCAGGAAGAGGCTGGAGCTGCATGTCATAGCCCCCTTGGGAAAAGGGTTCTCTGTCTTGGCTGGCAGGTCATGGAAGAGAATCCATGCAGTGGATTTCTGCCAGTGCATCAGTTTTCTAAGATTTCTGTGGACAAATGTTTACTTTGTGCTTTTATGCACGTGTATACATGGAACAATCATTCCATCTCAAACCTGTATCATTTGTGTCAATTTCTCTACACACTTAATCAATTTAAATAAAACCAGCTTTAACTTATGAATGCTTTAAAATAACGTTGTTATAAGTAGAGTTTACTAAATAACATATAGTTTTGTATTTTTGTTATATTCGCATTACTGAAGGTTAAATTCTTAGGCTGGAATTGTTTCCTAAGTTGGGAAAATCAAGTTACTTGTAATAACTCTTAGAAAAATCAAATGTATTTAAGAAAAAAATAAAATGTGGATATGTATTGTGTAAAATATAAGCTATCTTGCTTATGCACTGTTACAAAATGTGTGTTTGCTTGTGGGTGTATAATATATAAATATCAACTAACTAGCAGTTGGTGTATTGAGAAATTAATTAATCTTTAGGTTAGAAAAGATGCTAATTATGAAGACTAATTTGGGGAGGAAGTTACCAACTATTAAACTATATGATTCATGTAGATAGGCAATATATATATTCTCATATTAACATTTAAATTAGATTACATCCCTTTTTAATAGACAGTGGAAATAGGCATGGGGGATGTCTAGGAAAACATATTAATGCTACTATTATAAACTTCATTACTCAAATGTGAACTTACCTACTTTCTACTTCAATAGACTCTTAAATAGTTAAGTGGTTGATTTAGAACCACATAGGAAGTGAACCCCTGTTTAAAAAAATAGGTGAAATACTATCCTACAAAATTATTTAAATCTTAGTTTTGGGTGTATTTTTTTTGTGTGCCTCAAATCAATGGATATCATAATTCTACTCTCACTGTGGGGATCAGCTTAGCATTGCAAGTGCCATTATTTCTAAAAATTTCTACTAGTAAAACATATGTAGAGAAGAAACAGAGGCTATTGAAAGAAATAAAAGCACTGCATGATGAAAAAAATTCAATTTAGTATCTAAGGTGGAAAACTGTCAAATAGAGTAAGTTGTATTTCCAGTTGCTTAAAATCAAGTTGGGTTGTATTATTGGAGGTGGAGGGGGAGTCTGATTTAGAAACCAAATACTAGGGGTTTGGCTTTCATGAAAGTGAGTTTTGTAAAACATCATTTCTGTGATAGATTTCATAAAAATAGCACTCCAGAGTAAAATAAGTTTGAAGGAAGCTGTGTGCCATTTTTTTCTCTTAAAAAATCATACTGCATAATAAAGGCTCTGACAAGTCCTGCAGAAAGTATCTTTGTTTACCTTTGTGTGACTCCTGTGTTCCCTAACTTGCTTGAATGTTGTAGATTCTCCTGAGTGACAAGGAGGAGCCATATTAAAAAAAAATGTTGCTCTAGTTGCTTGGCTAAGGGCCTATTAAATAAGTCTGAAAATGCTCTGGATTTTACCCTTTCCTATGGCACCCTGGCTTCAGAACTATGGAGTAGATAACTCAAAGAGGTCAGGCTCTGGCACGCTCTGGAGAGTTCCAGCCCTCTGGCAGGGCTTAGCTTTCATTAGGCCTTAGACTCTATGACAGTGTTGTAAATTTCGATCTGCAATTTAACCTGATTTCAGCAAAGAAAAGACACTCCACTACCATGATCCCCCCCCAAAAAAATAAAAATAAAAATAAAAAATAAAAAAATCCAAGAAGCAAAAGAACACATCTGAGGGAGAAAAGTGAGGGCAAAGACATGGCTGAGAGATGAACATACAGTGAAATACAGTGAATTGATGGATGGGTAAGAAGGTGCAAAAACATTTGGACTTTAGATCAATATTTGGAAATTCTTCTACATGTTTGTTTACTTACCATTAATTTACTCCTAAGAAATCCTTAGAGCAAAGATACCTGATTCTAAACAACGTGAAGAGCTCAACGTTTAGTGCCTGTGAACACTTGACTAATAGGAAAAAGACCCCAAAGAGCAACTCTTGAAAAGGGCTATTTATTAATACTGTTTAGTTTAAAATAGCCTGACAAAAATAATTATGATTTTATGAATTTGTTCATGAAATAGCACTTGATATATATTCATAGTAAAAGGAATTCTTATACCGCTAAGTAAAATTCAAGTTTATAAAATCTTGAAGTGGGTAAGAATTCATTTTTCTGGCAAGAGCTTAAAAGGATGATATACAGTTTACAGCATAAAAAGGAGAGGAAATGCCAGAGCTACTTTTTGCAGAGTCCAAATGGAAGGAGCAATGATCCATCAATTTAAGATTATTTTAGAAACAATCTATAATCCAGTGCTACAGATGTTGGACCCCAGACAAAAAAATCCTCGCAGCCTTATGCTGGGTAAGTTTTTCCAAGAGTGAGCTGAATTGCTAACTCAAAGAAATTTCTTGGTTGCTTAAAATTACAGCCAAATGGCTCAAACTGAAAGACAGCTTTACTAGAAAACTCAGAATTAATGCTGAATTAAGAAGACCAAAGCATTTAATAATAGTCCAGCTCTAAACAGATAGATGGATGCAAACTTCCTTTTAAGTTTGTGTTTGCTTTTACCATTAATGACTTGCAAAGGAAGTTGAAAGCCACATAATTGCCTGCAGGACAACTCCCAAGTTATTGCAAGTGTATTAAAAGTGCTCCCTTCCCTTTCTCTGTAATGCTGGGATTGTCCAACACACATAACATGAAGGTGCTTTAACTTGAATGGGGAAAGTGTGGTGGTAATGTACTCCTACCATCAGGTCACCAGCCACTGTATGTGAAATGTTAAATGTGACTTTGACCACTTAAGTGACAAAGGCTGTTAAAAATAAAATAAATGTTCAATGTGCTCAACTTATTTTTCCTATGTGCTATAGCTACTTTGGGGGGAATTTATGCTAACCATATACTTGCTTATCCTCAATGTACACAAACTATACCACTGTGTGTGTGTGTGTGTGTGTGTATGAATTAGCAGTAATTCCACTTTCTCCCTTAAAGTTATGTCTCTATGTCAGAAATATTTTCAAATATTGTCAAAGCAGAAGAGTGCATTCACCAATGATTTTCCATTTAACATGTGTTTCAAGGTGGTCATTCATTGGAAATTCAGCCCTTCGTATATGCTAATTTTTAAATAAAATGGTTTATTTTAATTGTAAAGCCTTTCCATTTGGATTTAAATGTCTTACTATTATTATTAATCTTCTAAACAAGTTAAAAACTATCCTCTGAAACAGGAATTACTGTTATATTTGTACATTTTTGCTTTTCAATAATCTTTAAAGCCAAGTATATATAATTCTCTCAAAGCACATTATGGAAAAGGAGCTTTATATGGCAATTGCATATTCATAGCTGACATGGCCTTATTCTTTATATTTATTAAGTACCCTCTCCCTTTGCACAGATTTCAATGTAGGAGATTGAACATTTTCAATTATTCACTTGTTTCATATTTTTATTGATTGGACATTATAGGGAGCTTCTAAAGTATCTTTTAAAGCAATATTCAGAATATCTAATAAGATAGAAAGAATGATAAAGTAATAAGAATGAATAGCCTATGGATTTCAAAATGACTTATTTCCAGTTGGAATATGTATTCTATAATGTGACAACAACCATTGATAAAGTGGGTTATTACAGCCAAATCCTTTAAATAGTAGGTAATATCATAAAGAAACACTACGAGTTATTATTATTTGTTGAATACCTATTATGTGCTAATCACTATGCTTCAACTCTTTCACAATTTTGAAAGATTTAAAAGTCAACTTTCATTTCTTTTTTTCTGATTACATTTAATTCAAGAGAATTTTTAAATTGATTTTAGAGACAGGGGGAGGAGGAGTAGGGAGAGAGAGAGAGAGAGAGATATGGATGTGAGAGAGAAACACTCATTAGATGCTGCCCGTATGTGCTATAGCGTATGTGCTATAGCTACTTTGGGGGGGAATTCATGCAAACCATAACCCCTGCAATCTAGGGAATCAAACCTGCCACCTTTTTAGTGTACATATGACGCTCCAACCAATGGCTAGGGCTCAAGAAAATTAAAAAAGGTTAGAAAAGTATAATAAAGAAAAAATTCACCAGTAACCATAAACACAGTAACTCAATGTTACCAGTATTCACTGAATACCTACCAGGTGTTGGACACTGTTCTGGGTGTCAGTGACAATGCAATGAATAAAACAAAGTCCCTGCCCATAAGAAGCTTATACTCTAGAGACCCAGACAATAAACAATACTCTAAATAATGTGTAATATGATTTTGGGCACTGAAGTACTTCAAGAAAAACTAAGAAAAAGAGAAGCAGCCATTGTTCCACTGACCCTAGGGCCCTTTAAAAAAAAAATCCTAATGTCTTCAAATCCCTCCCAGAGATGCTTGTTTACTTAGCCTGGGTGGGGCCTGGCTGGTTGCAGATAATATTGCCCTGAAGGCACTCAGCACCAAAGAGCCCTTCCTAAGGAAGGACACTGGGCGGAGACCTGCTTCCATGCTCACCAGGGGAAGGAGAACTCAGAACAGGGAAGAGTAGGCAGAAAGCCCCAGTGGTGAAGTTGTCTGTGGTGGATCTAGGAATAGAGAGGAGGACAGGATGGCTGGAGGCTGGGGAATGAGGTGAAGGAGGTAGGAGAGGCTGTGGGGGAACTTATGGGCCTTGGTATGGATTTGGGATTTAATTCTAAAGACAATGTGAATCCATTCTTGGGTTTTGTCCAGAAGAATGACATTGCCAGGACTTAGGAGTTATACATGTATAAATAAAGACTTTATTTACAAACATATTCCCAAAAAATCCTTTCTATATGATTCTGTATCAAGCACTTTTTCACTTTTATCTTGTATATGTAATATTTATTATTTACTCATTACCTTATATGGGACCTAGTGGGTTGCACCTTATGATTTCTTAATATAAGTGAAATTGATATATTAAAAAAAAATCTTTCCATGTACTCTTCCTCCACATTTTGGAGCATTTCTCTAGACAGCGTTTCCCAACCAGAGGCAATTTTGCCACCCCCATGAGGCATTTGGCAATTGCTGTAGACATTTGGGATTGTCATGCCTGGGTGGGGGGTTGCTGCTGTCATCCAGTGGGTAGAAGCAAAGGATGCTGCTCGAATTCTAGGATGCCGCTTGCATTCTATGATGTGCAGGACAGCTCCCCACAACAAAGGACTAGCCAGCCCAAAATGTCAATAGTGCTGCTGTTGAGAAACCCTGCAGTAGGATAAAACAGTAGAAATGTAACAACTAGATCACTGTGCCCAGACTTCACTGCTCATGAGAATAACCCGGAAGCCATGTTGAAACACAATTGCTGGGCTCTGTCCCCAGAATTCTGATTCAGCAAGTTGAGGAGGTACTTGAGGATCTGCATTCCTCACGCGTCCCAGGTGATGATGCTGCTGGGCCGGGACTGCACCGAGAACTCACGCTAGGTTATTAAGTTATGGCTCTTCTATTTTTAAAATACGACAACACGAGATATGTTAACACATTGCACTGCAAGGACCATGTGATCCTGTTATCATTATTATCATTTGGTATTATTCTTTTTAAAATAATTGTCAATTTGATAGGGAAAAAATGGTCTGTCATTCTTTGGACTTAGGATTCTTCCAAGTTAGGAAATGGGGGAAAAAGCAAAAAAAAGCATTCATGCGGATTTTCTCTTCTGTGAATAGCTGTCCATACCCTCTGCCCCTCTCCTATTGAGTGTGTATCAGATTGTTTGTTTAATCCATTTATTTATTTTGTACTAGAGGCCCAATCCATGAAATTCGTGCAAGAGTAGGCCTTCCTTCCCCCAGCTGCCGGCACCAGCTTCCCTCTGGCACCCAGGGAAGGACATCTGATCTAATTAGCATATTATGCTTTTATTATTAGAGATTATTACAGATGATAAAACTAATACATAATCTTTGAAAAATGTACCAATCAGGGGTATGTAGAGTAAAAAAGTAAACTCCTCTTGTTTCCCATTAAAACTCCTTCATGTTAACTGTAATTAACAGATGGGTGTGCCTTCTGGATATTTTCCTATCTATCTATCCATCTACTTATCTTCTTATATATTTTTTCCTTCTAAAAATTGAGATAAAAAGTACATTAAATGCTACTTCCCCTTTAAGTATATATTGTAGGCATTTTTCCAAGTCCGTACATATAAAAATACCTCATCCTTTAAAAAAAGTTGTTACATTTTGTAGTATGGAAATACCTTAATTTATTTAACCGTTGTCTTGCTGGCGGACTTTTTCGTTGCTTCTAATACTTTGCTATTACAGACAATGCTACAATGAACATCTTACACATGTAGTTTTTTGAATTTTTATGTATTAAGAAGCATGACACTTCATTCTTTTTGTTGTACTTATATTCTCCCAAGGATTTTGTTTCTTAATTTTATTTATTTATATGTTTATGTGGTCATATCTAGCACTATTTCTTTGAGAAATTCTATTATGTTTTTGTTATTATAGAATTCATCCTTTTAGAGATCAGGTAAATATCAATGCTTTCTCCTAGTGTTTCTTTAATGATTTCATTTTCACATCCTCTAATTCATCTTAAATATATCTTATTGTGTGAAATGTGATGGTAATCTAAGTTAATTTTCTCCATAGCTAGCTAATCTCCCCAAAACATTTGTTGAGAGATGATCCGTTCTCCATTGATTTGTGACGCCACGTTCTCATGCAGTTTTCTACACTTACAGACACACACACCAGATACATCCTATTCTGGTGATAATTATGTGAGTATTCTAAACTAGTACCTCACTGTTTAAATCACTGTAACTTTGATATATATTAGGAATATTCTTCCTATCATTCTTTTTCTTTTTCAGGTGTGAAAGAAAATTTTCAGATGAATTTTTTCCGATGAACAAAATAAACCTAAAGAAAGATTGAATAACTTGATCAAAGCCACATAGTAAATGACAGCACCTAGATTAAGATGAAGATCATGATTACTCTGGGATAGAGATTTTTTTTTTTTTGTCAAATAACTACGGGGTAAGGGCATGTGCTGGGGAGAGATTGCTGGGGGGAGGTCAATGGGGGGAAAAGGAGACATATGTACTACTAGTAGTATTTGTAATACTTTAAACAATAAAAAAATTAATTAAAAAAACTTTGCACTTGAAATCAACGGCTCTCTAATCATGAGGCCTAAGTCTGAGACTTGGAAGGGAAGCAAGTCAGAGAGGCAGCAAGCAGTCTTAGGTAACATTTTTAATTACCTAATTCACATCCAAGTATGTATTTACAAAGATGAGAAGGGTGTTCAGGTGGAAGAAAAACTCAATTAATATGTATTGTCTTTTTCTCCAGATTCACAGTGTTTTAAACTTCTGAAAGCATTTATTTCTCATTGTGACTGGAACTGCATTATTGGTGAGATAGACTGAGAATTTCAGCTATGGGTTCCCTTAGGCATTTTCTCCCAAGCTTTGACATGGTTTTAGCCATCCACATTTGACCATGTCAGCAGGAAAAAGAGTTTTGGAGTTTATTCCCTGAGCTCTGCTGATCTACCAGTACTACTGATAATATCAACTGGGAGGGCACTCCCTCCATTTAGGGGACAGAGGTTAAAAAATATATATTGGGAGTATTTTTAGAAAGGAAAAATTATAAAACTGTCATTATTCTCTACCCAAAATTTGTTCAATAGGGCAGTTAAAAAACTGGAATGTGCCATTTGATACAGAATATTGGGGGTTGTGCATGGATTAGCATTAATTAGGCCAAGTAGACTAAGGCACCTAATTATAAGATACTAGAGGCCTGATGCACAAAATTTGTGCAAGGGGCTCAGCCCTGGCGGCCCCGGCTACATCTGGAAGGTCGTCCGGTCTAAATAGCATATTATGCTTTTATTATTATAGATTAGTAGAAAATATAGAACTTAAATATTTGCCTGATGGTGTTAGATAAATCTAAAAGGAACACTATCGATATGCAACATCAGAATTCATCAACCTCTCTTTTATTTTCCTTTTTCACATAGGTGAAGAGAACAACTATTTCACTTCCTACTAAGGGCATCTACATCAAATCTTCAGCAGCTACTTTAAAATTGTCTTTTTGTTTAAAAGATTCCCAAATAGGTAAAAGAGAATCAGTTGGAATTTGGGTACTGTCATTCAATCATCCATGCTTAACTTTACTTTCTGATACTTTTTACAGTGACTTGACATTAAGAGAGACTGCTTGGCTGGATCCCCAGCCCTGGTAGTGTGTGTGTGGAAGTCAATCAATTGATGTGTCTCTCTTACATCGATCTTTCTCTCTCTGTGTCTCTCCCTCTCCCTTCCATTCTCTCTAAAAATCAATGGGAACATGTTGTGGGGTGAGGATTAATGAGAGAGAGAGAGAGAGAGAGAGAGAGAGAGACTGACTGACTCTGTGTAACAGGAGAGCTCCCAAGTGAATGCACCCATTGGAGTGATGTGTTCCTCAGTAGTGGAGCAAAGGGACCCAAGGAGTTTGACTTGGAAGAAAGAATAGTTAGGGAAGCCATGACGACTGAATGCAAAAACAAACAAACAAACAAAAAAATAACCAACAAAACAAAAACACAACATGATATGGAAGAAAATTTCAACTGTGCTCTTGTAAATCCAGTTCCTAGAATTAGCCCAGAGACCGAATTCACCCCCTTATTAAGGATTTTGTGTTGAAAATAGACTAGGCTGCTACAAAGGATTCATATTTATTATAGAAAGTTTAGAAAATGCAGACAAATAAAAAAGGAAAATGAAAGTCCCTCATAATCTCATCACTTGTATATCACTACTACTAATATTTGGTTGCTATAGATTTTTTCACATGTACACTAGAAAAGTACAGGGAGCATCCATTAAGGTTATGAAATATTTTGTACATAAAAAGGCCATGAGTTTCTCATCAGGAGGGATTCAGAAATGTCTAAGATTCCTGTGTTGGATGGAAGTGAAATGACATTTAAAATGTCGTTTGGGCTCCCAGATTAATGATGAAAGAGTGCACATTCTGAGAAAGTCAAACTATCATTTGAGATGAGGTGGAATAATGTATATTTGCTGAGGTTTCTGGTTTCTTCCCTACCCTTCCTTGTACTCTTGTGCTTCTATCCTTTCCCCAAAATTCAGTCAGCAGCATTTTTTTTTTTACCTCAGTGGATATAGTAGAGCAGAAAAACAGAGAAAGTACTTTGGACTTTGCAAATGAAGACATTGGAATTGAAAAGAACTGTACCTCTGAGTTTAAAAAACTTAAGTGTCCAAGAAATCAGAGTTGCAGCTCTGACCTAACCAATAGATTGGAAGGTAGGTGAAGAGCCAGGCTACCCTGCTGCCAGACAGAAGAAAGATTTCCTGGAGAGGCAGGGAGAAGAGAGATGAGGTCCTGGTGAGGTCCCGCAGAAGTGCTGAGTCCGGAGCCCTTCCTACCCCTCTTCCCTGGGATACAGGCTGTTAGAAGTTTGGAGGATTCTGAGATTAGACAGATCTATGTTCTTTTCTTTGGGGAAAACCTAGGGATATAGCAAGACTCCAGAATTCCTAAGTCCAATATATCAGAATAGTTAAATAAAAATTACCACATTGTTTATCGAGGCAAAGGTGGCATTAAGATAGCTTTACAGAGTTCTTCCTGAGCAGAGACTGAAAGTCAGACCTGGGATTAGAAGTTGGGGATGATGGCAGAAAACCAGAGGGAATGAAGACCAGCTTGAACAGGTGACATGAGCCCGATACTTTCTACCCTACTCATCTGTTTTATTAACTTTCTTCAGTAGAATGTAAACATCTTAAGCACCAGGACTTTATTTATTTTTGTTTAGTGCAGTATCCCTAGATGAAGATTAGTGTTTGGCTCATAGTACTAGGTGCTCAATAAATATTTATTGAAATACTGAAAATGGACGCTCTTGCTGTCCCACCAAATGCTTAGGCTGTATGTAGCTCTTCAGAACTAGAATCAGGCCAGGAAAATGTCCACAAGGCACTCTGAATTGACTAGACTGAAATCATTTAGGTGAGTGGGCCTTAACAGAGAAATTAGTTTTTATTACGGCACAATAATTACGCTTCTTGCACACCTGAGTTTCATACCTACTCTGAGATAATAAGAACATGAAGGCAGAGGTAAAGAGAGCCACTGTTTCTTGAGAACTTGTTAGGGGCCTATAACCACGCAGAGTGCCTTTCCCGTGTACTATCTGACAATGAGTTTCCAACATGTACTCAATTCGGACAAAACTGGTGAGAGGAGTTTAGAATAGAATGTCATTTTTATCTGCTTTATACTATAGATGGTTGAAGTTAAAGAAAATGATACCATTTTTCTTGGTCACCTAAAATATGACTATTAAATTCTATTTTAGGTAAAATGCTCAATGTATCTGCAGAAATCCAGACCCTTTGAAATTCGCCCGGCCAGAATGGCTCAGTTGGTTGAGTGCCAGCCTGTACACTGAAAGCTTGCCAGTTTGATTCCAGGAAAGGGCACATACCTGGCTTGCAGGTTTAATCCTAGTCAGGGCACATATGGAAGGCAATGATTGATGTTATTCTCTCACATTGATGTTTCTCTCTCTCTCTCTCTCTCTCTCTCTCTCTCTCTCTCTCTCTCCATGTTCTCGGGTGAGGATTAAAAAAAAAGTATGCAATGCTTGCCTCAAAGATACAAACTATTTATTTTGCTATTATACATATAAGTTTATAATCTGTATTGAGGTGGAGAAATAAAGTGTGCCAGTTTCTGCATATGTCCTTATACATGTGGATGTTGGTCTAGCTCATGATTCCATTGTCCAGCACACACATCTGTATTGACCTTTTGTAAAAAAATTCTATAGGCAGGATTAAATGTATCATTTCTAGGGACCATTATCAAGCTCTATCTTGAGTTTTATAAAAGGGTCTCTCCTAGTCTGCAGGCTGCTAAGGGGCCAATCTTATATTTACTAATTTGGTATTGATGGTGGCTGTTTTGGACCCAGAGATAGACCACTCAAACTTTCTTTCAAGGAAGGACTTCCTGCCTATCTGTGTGGAGCGAGGTTAGCAGATGGACTCCAGCTGTCTTTTCTTCAAGGTCTGCCTCAATTGCAGGGAGCCACCTTGCCCAAGGTCACTGACTGTTGGACAATGGGCTGCGTGTACTCCAGAGCTCCCCATGTGGTTGGCTGAGGGTAAGTTGGATCTACATCAAAGTTCATCTTCTTCCTCTACCAATCCTGCTCCCTTCCATAAGGGTTGATCCCTAATAAGTACCCTGTATGCCAAACTCTGTTTCAGAACTTAACCTGTGATTATTGGTTTCGGAACTGGCCCATGAAAGCCAGCACAAATGGGGATTTAGAGCTGGTCACTTGCGGACTGGTTGGAAATGAGGGGTTTGTCAGCCGTGACAGGCAAGTACAGTCAGGTCTTGGCACAGGGTGGTAGTCCACATGTTAAAACTCTCATTGGTGCTAAATTGGGATGGTATATCCACGGAGGGGAGACTAGTAGTATGTAATATATTAGGCATTTAAAAATAATGGCAGGAGGTTGTGGATAGTAACTACAAGGTCAACGAGATTGAAGAGCTATTGCTAAGCACCATTTATACTCCACAAAAAATGTTGTTTGAAATTACTGGGCCTTTACCCCGTAAATCAGGGTTGGCTGTAGGAAAGCCCATTACAGAACCAGGCTTACAGACAGCATTGGAGATGCTGTCAGGTTGATGCAATTATAATAATACGCAGCAGGGACAGGGGGACAGCCAAGAGGACTTGACTCACAGGGAGCAATGAGATGGTTAAAAGAACATGGCATCCCCCAGGAGCAAAATGAATAGGCAGCCAAGAAGGATGCTATTCAGCTTGTATCACTGTATTAGAATAATTCATCTAGTCATTGTTTTATCAACTACTGCTGCTTCCTGGACACTTAGAGCTTCTTGGGTCCAGGGATCAGCAAGCAAGGAAAAGAGTGACCATCGAGTCAGAGGTCATTAACCCTGATCAGGTGGAAGAGGTAGGGTTGCTGTTACACAGTGAGGATAGGGAATAATATGTGTGGTATCTAGATGATCCACATGGGGCTTCCAAGTCCTCTGTTACCCAATTTCTCTGTTTAATGGATAGGGCAGAAAACCTTGTCTGCGAAGACACAGTGATTAAGAGCATGGATCCCTCAGGGATGGAGTTGGGAGTCACTGTGTTGGGTCAGCAACCATGACCAGCAGAGGCAATTACTGAGATTCCCTGAAATGGACAGTGGAGAAGGGAGATAATGAGTGTCAGCTCTGGGTCAGGCCAACATTCAGCTGCAGGGCTTGCATCTTTCCTACTAAAGCTTCCTCTTCAAAGGCTTCCTTGGGAATGAGGCCTCCCGCAGTCCTGGGGGAGAGGTTCCTCAAGCATACATAAAGAATGGATTAGAGTGGCACAAATGGTGGAATGTGGTGGACACTACATGCTCTGCTTAGATGTCTCTTCAAGGAAGAACACCCAACTGCAGTGTCAGTCAGCAGTCGGCCCAGCAGTCAGCCCTGCAAGGTTTGCCTCAGCAGAAAGGAGCCTCATCCCAACACTCTCAGAAACAGCCCATGGCCAGTGACTGATCACTGTGGGGCAGACAGGCCAAGTCCTTTTGGTCCATTTAGAGACAGCTCTGATGGGACATGGATGCTCCGGAGCTCCTGTGGGCTGGCCAACCGGTGTTGGCCCCACATCATAGTTTGACTTCTCTTTCTTCCTCCTGCTCCACCCCTCCTTGTGTTGGAGGTTATAGATAACTGGTGCCATGTTACATCCAACCTGTGATGGTAGCCATGAGCTCTGGGGAATCAGAATCGCTCTAGTAGAACGAGAACTGGCTTGTGAAGTGACCTGAAAACTAGTCCTGTGTCTAGCTCTGTGTACATGAGTCATTACACTCTACTCCAAATACATGTTTTATCATCAACAGAACTTAGATAAAACCGTCATGCTTCATGTATAGCACTTCATATTCTCCAACTCATTCTGGTCATTCTAGAGCAGAGTCTTAGTCCCCACTGCATGTAAATACCATCTGTGCATTCAAAGCCATATCAACGGCAGGGACTCAACCACAGACAATCTTACAACTGGCTATAGTGAAGCATGGGTTCGATAAAAACTGTTTGTCATTCTATCACAGTGGTTCTCAACCTGTGGGTTGCGACCCCTTTGGGGGTCAAATGACCCTTTCACAGGGGTCGCCAAAGACCATCGGAAAACACATATATAATTACATATTGTTTTTGTGATTAATCACTATGCTTTAATTATGTTCAATTTGTAACAATGAAATTGGGGGTCACCACAACATGAGGAACTGTATTAAAGGGTCGCAGCATTAGGAAGGTTGAGAACCACTGTTCTATCAGAACTACTGCTCTAGAGAAAACCTGCAATCTGGAATCTTAGAATCATAAGTTCTTTTTCTCTGAGGTTCTCTGAGCCTCAGACTCCTTGTCCAGAAAGTGAAATTAATGATGAACTGACCTCATGGGTTGTTTTCAAGGTTATGTAAAAAATGTGTGCAAAACCCTTTGCAAATTATAGAAACACTGATTTTTATTATACGTGATTATGTTTACTTCTGTCAGTTGTTATTTTATAAACGCAGAAAGGGAGATTAGGACTCACTGGTTTTCCATTCTGTCTAGAGCCTTTAACAACGTGAAGGGCTCACATAGAGATTCTGATTTTGTGGTCCCGGGTAGAGGCCCAGGCGAGTTTCTAAAAAGCTTCACAGGCAAATCTGGTGTGCAGCTGGCTTTAAAGACTTCTTGGTAAAATGACCTGTCCTAAGGTCACACAGCCACTTAGTAAAGAAGCCGAAACTCCAATCTAGACCTTACTGTGCCTTGTGAGTTTTATCCATGCCAAGTTTCCAATCTTGCACCTGAGTCTTATCATAATATTATAGGTTAGTCTTAAAATATAGTAATAGAGGTAAGAGGGAATTTGAATTTAAAACAACAACAATTAGGTACCATCTCACATCTGTCAGAATGGCTAACATCAACAAATCAACAAATGACAAATGCTGGCGAGGATGCAGAGAAAAAGGAACACTCGTGCACTGCTGGTGGAAATGCAGCCACTGTGGAGAACAGTATGGAGTTTCCTCAAAAAACTAAAAATGGAACTTCCATTTGACCCAGTGATCCCACTTCTAGGAATATATCCTAAGAAACTAGAACTATAATGAACAACATAAACCGATGAACAAAAACAGATCTAGAGACAGAGAAGCATCAATCAGATGCTCAAACCTCAGAGGGAAGGGAGGGGAGGGTGGGGGTAAGGGGAGAGATCAACCAAGGACTTGTATGCATGCATATAAGCATAAGTGATGGACGCAGACAACAGGGGGTGAGGGTGAGGGCAAGACTGGGGGGATGAGGGGACAATGGGGGGATAAAGACACATTTGTAATACCTTAATCAATAAAAATAAAATAAAATAAAATTGTGCAGAAAATAATAAAAAAATAAAATGAATGTAATGTGCCATGATTATTAAATATTAAAATAGCTATTCCTATCCCATTAGCACTAAACCATATGATTTGTGTGCTTTTAGCAAGGGGTGAAACTCTGTAGGTAACAGAAGGTATTTTTAAGATTATATGAATCAAGCATAAATTAAACAAAGTGACACCAAGGCTGAAATAATGTAAGCAAGCACGAAATGAAACATTTCAGTGAATTCAGATAGAGTAATGTACTGCTACTGTACTGCTCCCCTCTCTTGAACACTTAATTTGGAATTATGAGGGAAGAGAATAGTCGACAGACAGAGAAGGATAAATAGAGATCTGAAGATCATTTTAGTGTGATCATGACCAGGTCATTCATATTTCTCATATAGCCTGGAAACAATCTCCTACTTATTGGAAGATGTGACCTTTAAATGTTCCTTACTTGCAAAAAGACAAATATTCTAGAAGCCGTGTGTTAGCCTGTAGAGTCATCTGTCTTGGCTGCTCTGGGATTGGGGGCTACTACAGGGAGAGTGCAAATTATAGATGAGCGAATGTGTTATGTATTCTTTACATTTGCAGACTTTAGGGTAAGCTTTCTTTGACAGCTCTCTGATTTCTTTAACATAGCAAATCTTTAATCAGTCTAGATATGTTAAGATGTGATCTTTTACAGTGAATTGACTTGAGTGGAGTACTTGAGTTGAAATGTGTATATTTCCCCCTCAAAAGCTGACTTGTTTGGGGGGGGGATCAGATATTCTATGATATACTTTGCCTCAGTGACAAGATGTTTTGGGGGAAATCATCCAAGCTTGAAATAAAATCTTTATTGAAAGTAATTCTACATTCATGCCAGTCAGATACATTGTAGGATTAGACCAGATATCCCAGGGGGAAACTATGGTATATGCACCAGGCAGAGTTGATTATGTGGAGCTCCTGTCAGTTCTTAACTTCCTGACAATGGCTGAAGTATTCACAGCCGCTACAACTCTGTTTTCATCTTTATTTTGAGAGAAAGTTAATACACTTTACCTTAACTATGCCAAATGTACTGGAAAATAACCCAGTAATAAGATACAGCCCGTCTACCAAGTGATAGCTGTATGTAGAGAGCATTTAGCTGTGCATTTCAAGGAAACAAATATAAGCAGCAAATGACTGAAAGATATTGTGATTATTTTTTCTGCTTGAACTTTAAAATTTTCTTGGCAAAGCCTCCTGTGTGCTGTCTTAAAATCAATGTGTATAAATAATCATGGAGCCAAGTAAATGGCTTTCATTGCAAATTCTCTTCAAATGGGAGGGCAACCTTTATTATAACTATTATTATTATTATAGCAATTTGATTATCAATGTTATTTGGTGTCAGAAAGAAAGACACAGGTGTGCCAGGTGATATTTAGTTCTACTTAGAGAATCAACAACAGCTTAAGAATTGTTTTTTGGGGGCATAGTTAATACTGCAACTAAAGAAGAGAGAAGAAGGCATAATTTTGTGGAGGTTCAGAATAGGTCACCTTAAGATGTTCCTCTGTCGTATGCAAATTGTTTTGAGCTGAAGGCAACTTTAGCAAAGGGCTCAAGAGAAACTCTGCCTCTCTGTTAAAAGAACTTGAATAATGGACCTTGCCTATAATAAGAGATAACCTCTTTGATGTACTTACATGGCAGTGCAAACAACTAATTATTGGATATGTGCTTTCCCTGCAATAAGCTTGTAAGCTCCAAGGTGCCTTACCTGATCTCTAGCTCAGAATGTCTTATATACCCATGTTCTCTTTCTGTCTCTGAATCTCTTGTGCATCTGAAGTCTCCAACTCACTCATGTATGCAGGGTTTTACATATCTATATCTTCAATTTGGTTATTTCCTCAAAATATATTTTTATTGATTTCAGAGAGGAAGGGAGAGGGAGAGAGATAGAAATATCAATGATGAGAGAGAATCATCAAATGGCTGCCTCCTGCACCTCCCCGCAATGGGGATCGAGCTCACAACCCCAGCATGTGCCCTGACCGAGAATCGAACCGTGACCTCCTGGTTCATAGGTCGATGCTCAACCACTGAGCAACACAAGCCGGGCTGGTTATTTTCTCTTGTTAATCCATCTCATGTCTCTTTGATTATTAGATCAGCCAAAAGGACCTTGGAAGTAGAGGAAAATTTCTTCCTCCCTCCCACAACTTCAAATTTAGTTTTATGTTCTCATTCACTATAAAGATAACACATCATTGTAGTTCTAGAAGAAAGGGAAAGACATGACCCTCAATGCTTGCTAATAACTACATTAATTTAAAAATACAGAATGTAATTGTATAATTACCATCTTTTGGTTGTGTATTCTAAAACACATTGTTCTCATGTCACCAAAGAACGGAAGGAAGAAGGTGAAGTGGCCCATGACTTAAGCGTAAGGACAGTAATGATAGCCTCACCTAGACAAAGAAGTCTCAAGGTGAAATGAATATGTATCCTGAGAACACATCACCTGTCTGAGCAATGCATTGGTTAAAATACAAGTTAAAACTTAAGTTTAAAAAAACTCTGTTTTCAAATTTAAAAAAGATTATGACTGTCTTTTAATGGGTGAGTGGATAAATCAATGGTGGGACATTCATACAATGAAATATTCAGTGGTTAAAGAAATGTGCTACCAGACAATGAAAAGACAGGAGGATTCTCAGGTGCATATTGCTAAGTGAAAGAGCTCAATATGAAAAGTCTACATACTGTATGATTCCCAGTATCTGACATTCTGGAAAAAGCAAAATTCTGGAACTAGTAAAAGATCAGTGATTGCCAGGAGTTAAGCAAGAGGGAGGAATGACTAGGCAGAGCACAGAAGATTTTTAGGGCAGTGAAACTATTCTGTATGATATTATGATGGTGAATACATGTCATTATACATTTGTCCAAATCTATATAATTACAACATTAAGAGTGAACTTTAATATAAACTACGGACTTTAGTTAATTATTATGTATTGATATTGCTTCATCAAATGTACCACACTAATGCATGATGTTAATAATAGGGAAAATGTATTTGTGTGTGTGTGTGTGTGTGTATGTGTGTGTGTGTGTTGGAAGAGATAGTATATAGAATTCTATCATTTCTGCCCAGTTTTCTGTAAACCTAAATCTGTTCTGAAAAACAAAATCTATTAATTAAAAATGATAATGAAAGCAGATTGCATACATTCAGGGTCCAGAGGTCAATTGGCCTGCTTATCTGTCCTTATGGCCACACACACTGGAATTGCTCTGCAGTCTATGTCAGGTGCCATATCCAAAAGCATATTTAAGCCTGTCTCAACTCGAAAAACTGCATTCTGATCACTTCGTTATTCGCTTTCTTGGCATTTAAACATTCAGATTGTATTACATTGTTGTTGACATGTTTTATTTTTATCTCTAAGTTATTTCATGCACATATGCTTTATCTCTCAATTAGATTGCAAAATCTTTGCGTTTAGGTGGTGTGTTACCTTCAGCTTTACTCCTCTTTTCATTTGAAGTAGAGAGTTTACGCATCCTCTATCTTTTTGTGGCTACAAATAGTATGTGTTTTATAGGTGGCTGGCAGGTTAATTTTTATTTGTCCATGTATTTTTGCTCCAGCAGAAAATGGAGATGAACTGAACAGGAATAAGGTACTCCCAAATATATATTTATCTATAGTCATAAGAAAGCTCTCCATGAATACTCTTCTTAGCTATTTTCTCTGAAGTCCAAGTGAGAGAGCCAAGTTCATCAGCAAAGATGTTGAGTCCTGGCCCTTGTCATCCCATCTTCCCTTTCTCCTGCCTTATCTTTTCACTTTCTTTGAAAGGGAAATTACAGTGAAAAACTAGAGAAAATAATTGGAAAATACAACAATCTAATGTATCATTTAGATGTATTTTTGGACAAGGGAACTCAGTCAGTGCAGACTAGCATCATGGGGTGCTCCAGGAATACTCTGGGGAGTCATGTAACCTTCCTTCAGCTCAGCTTCCTCGTGTGGAAAACTCAGACAGTTGGGCTGGAGGAATTTTAATGCCTAAATCCTATTGTTGAACAATTTTTTTTTTCTTCCTCCAAGTTAAAATGATTTGTAAGGAAGTTGACAAGCTTAGAAACACATGGCAAGCATTGTAATCAATTGTATAAGAGGGGAACCCTGAAATGTAAGGGGTTGTAGTGATAGCTTACATATATATGTGTACACTCTAGATCAATGTTTATTCATACTCCATAGATTATATAAAGGGTGTGTATGTATATCTTTGTGATAATATATACATTTATTTATTAAAATAAAGAATGAAACAAGAAAGCAGACACTAGGGATTTTTAGGGAAACAGACATGAGCCTCCTGTTCTCTTGGAAGCGGAAGGGTGTGTCTATAGTCTGCATTTCTGTTTTCACAACACTCACACTAGAATGGTGGCGATGGATCAAGAGAGCCACTCCGGCAGAGGGATGACACACAGGTTTGCTTTACCTGGCTGGTGGTGGCCGTCTGCTCTGTGGGGAAGGGCCCTAAAGTTGAAGTCTCAGTGTGAAAGGGGCACATGATCAGCCAATAATGTCTACATGGGATTTGGATGGAGAAGGGTGGCATCTGTGCCAGGAATGTGCCATTCAGTGGGAAAGCAATTTCAAAAGGAAATCAGATACATCTACAGAAGTAACCCAAGGTGTTCCTGGATGCGGAGGAATTTGGGAACTTGAGAGGCAAACTCCTGGGGGGGATTTGAACCACGTTGCCCTTAAGTGAGTTTAGGAAAATGGAAAATGATAGGGTAAAGAGGTGTCAAAGTAGATGAACAGTGAATTTAGAAATATAATTAATTTTCAAAGATAACTATTTGAAGCAGATTTCAAGAAATATGATAATTCTTTCAGAAATGGCTTCATTTTAAAAAAGCAATTTTACAGTATTCTTAACATGTCTTTTTAAAACCCATGGATGCACATTACTCCCTCCCCCATGTTTTATTGTCCTTAATAATCATCAAAAGATCAGGCCTTTCTGTGGTCGTACATGCTTATCGAAGAGATAGTCATAGAAAGAAAAACTATAATCTCTCAATGGTTAAAAAGACCTACTAATGTTAGTTCTTAAGTGGTAATTTTATTAAATAGCGATAATAGAGGGAGAGGAGGTGTACTAGTACAAGGCTGATGAATAGAAGAGGGTCGATGGATTCTATTTATTTTGTGCTTATACATTTGTCCTCTTGCATGGCGCCTCATTGCGATGCCTTATCTGGGAGGATTACTAATATGACAACACTCCTGATTTATAGAAGCCCAAAGAGGTTAAACAGTTTGATTCATTTCAATTGGACAAAAAAACTCTTGTTGAATCTGAATTCTTGCTTTGCAATGAACACAAACTCACACTCATTATTACTTATGGTGCTTTTCTTTATGGATGAAGCGCTTCACAGCCAAGTAGCGGCAGTCACCAGCTGATGACCATAAGGAAAGGCAAACACTGTCAGTAGAATAACATCCTCAGCCAAGTGTTTATGTTGGACACATATACAATATATAACTGTTCTTAACTAACGATACAAAGCCGGCCTCCCCGAGTCTCTCCTTTTGTATTATTTCTTGCCACCCATGTGCTGAGGGAGATTTTCTCAGGCCCTAAGCCCCACCCTGGTTCTGCTTCTTTGCAAGCCGGATTTATTCTTGCTAGCTTCCAAGTGAATACCATACATCAAGTAACTGTGTGTTAGTTATAAATACAGTTGTGGTGACATAACTGTTAATGCAGTTTCCAGAGGTGGTTAATTTATATACAGGAGGTATCTCAAACAATGAAATCATCTGGCTAATTTGGTATTTTTTAAAGTTGTCTTTTGTAATCTTCCATTTATGTTTCCTTTCTAAATCTATTGGGTCATTATATTCTCAATGAAGTTTGCCCATCCCCCCACCCCCTATAGGCAGAGAAAACATCTAAATCTTTCTACTTATAACTTTATTTTCTTTCTTCTCCATGCTCCAACTTTCCTTGTTTTCAATTTTCTCAAACCTACAATCTGGAATTTTCTCTTCAGGTGGCTGAAATAACGTTTTACTGGCCTTCTGCTAACCATATATTTCCTTGATATGTTCAGCACCAAACTGAAAGATCTGGAAAACTGCTGGGCTAGGGAGTGAGACATTGGTCCACTAAGAGTGAGTGGAGTCAGCTAGATCAGATGTGGGTGCATCTTGTATCATGGATCCGGGGACAGAAAGAGGCTACAAGAAAGAGTCAGTACTGAGATCACAAGCTGCTAAGCAACACAGGCAGCTAACACAACTTTTATTTTATTTTTTAATATTTTTAAATTGATTTTTAGAAAAAGAGGAAGGGAGAGGGAGAGAAAGATAGTAACATTGATGAGAGAGAAACATCAATTGATTGTCTCCTGCACGTCCCCTACTGGGGATTAAGGCCGCAACCCAGGCATGTGCCCTGACCAGGAACCTAATCAGTGACCGCTTGGTACATAAGATGACGCCCAACCAACTGAGCCACACTGGCCAGGCTAAAGTAGCTTTTAAAAGGCCACAGACAGGCACGAGCAATATTTGCAGGAACAACATGGCTACTATCTAAGTCAGCGATTTTCAACCTTTGTCATCTCATGGAACACATAAATTAATTACTAAAATTCTGCAGCACACCAAAAAATATAGTTTTTGCTGATCTGACAGAAAATATAGGGATAATTTTGATTCATTCTCACTGGATGGCTATTGTTATGTTGGCCGTTGTCATTTTTTCATTTGACAATCTAAGAGAAAAGAGTTCAGTGCCCCTGACTAAATTGCTGGATATTGCATGTTTTAAGAATTCTTGTGCTTTGTAAACAGACAATAGGGTGGTGAAAGTCTGGGGGTAGGGGCTGGCTATAGGGGGTCATTTGGAGGAAAGTGGAGATATAGGTAATACTTAAAACAATAAAGATTAAAAAATATTCTTGGCACACCAGTGGAACATCGCTGGCCTAAATCAGTATGACACCATCAGCAGGATCGTCCCTATTCATGACCAAAGCATCAGGCCCTCCAGTAGAGGTGTCTACTTTTCTAAACCTCAAGTGCTCTCTTCTATCAGATAAAGGCATGAGATCGGTACTATTATTCCCACTTTAAAGAGGCATAGGGAGGTTGTCCAGTGTCACACATACGTGGCTGTGCCAAGATTTAAACCCACATCCCCTGGATACAGAATCTGAACCCTTCTTACATCGTTAGCCCTCTTTCCTTCTCAGACCTCATTGGTTTGTTTGCTATTCTTTTCTCTCGGTCCTGGGTCTCTTTAGTTCCTAGTTAGAGAGCCCTTGCCTCTACTCCCTCCACTCCCCAGCTCACTTAACCCCAGCCCTGGTGAAAGCCCCAGGCCCCTTGCTTTCCTGGCAGGAGAATAAAGACAGCTGGCAGTGAGAAAAGTCTGTGAAGGAGAATATGAGCACAGTCGTGGTTATGGCTTTGCTGCCTGAGAACTCCCTCTGTCAGGGAGCTGCACTGGCTTCCCACACTTGCTCCATGGACAGATGTTTTCAATTATTATCACTGACAAGCCTCCAGGCCAGGTTCCTTTCTGATTGGCTGTTACTGAACTCAGAGGGGAATAAAGGAAACTGAGGCTAGGACACAAAACACCTCAGTCATCACTTTAATCATGTTTCTCCAAAGCAACTGGTTGAGTTGGACAATTCACTCAGAATTGGAATCCTTTTGTAAACACAGACTCAATTTCCTTTTAAACCTTTCTTTCATTCTGGTTTCAATTTTTCTGCCCATAGTTCTTCTGACATTGTAAGAGAGTGAGACATTTGTCATTTCTTTACCAATTCTTTCCTTTTGTTGTTCTTCCAGGGGTTTCGGGTACATGCCAGAATATAGTGGGAGTTGTGATTTAGTGAAATTGGACTTGATATTACTAGACTTGGCATTGCATGGTCACCTGCAAAAATGACCCAGGTCTGATCTAAAAGCACCTATATCCTCCAATGTTTCCATAGTAACGGGGGTAATATCCCGCCCCCAGTCAGAAGCCATTTCTCAAGTAAGTTTTGTACCAACCACAGGACTTGCTGGGAGCCATTTGACACATCCCTCTTGCATTCCGAGGATTGCTCTGTACCTTTCCAGCTAATAATTGTACTAGCCACAGTGACCCTGATTTCCTTCCCTTCCCATCTCTGGTGAGTCCTAAGGCGATCCAATAACCAACTGATCCCAAGGACAATCTGAGGGAAGCCTTGCCATGGGGATAAAAGAGAAGAGTGGGAGCATGGCTCTCACAGCAAACCTGACAACCCTCCGCTCTAATACACCCGCCTCCGATAGTGTCAGTTATACTTAGTACCCTCAGCCTCTAACCTCTCATTGTTCAGTCCTCCCTTCCTGTTTCTATAAATTAGAAGGAAAATTAGACTGTCAGGTGGATGAAAGCTTTCTAAATTCATTTTTATTCCCTAGTCTTCCTGTCATTTATCTGGTTAGGGAAAAAAAATGTACTCAAGATACTCCAGTGTTTTTGCATATTATTCTATTGTCCTTTGATGTCCTGAAATTAGGCTTGTGTGTGGTCCATCTTGCTCCAGTCTCCAAACTACCCTGTCTCTGCTGCCATCTTATAAACAATAGCTGCCGACGTGCAAATCAGCAAAAGCCTTTGGTCACACAGACACAATCCACAGACTTCCTCCTGAAGGCCAGAGTCTCCATTGTAATTTCTGAAAATTTCTCCTTGACACTTTATTTTAAGCCCAAAGGTAAAATATTATAGGATGTTAATTCATCCTTTTCAAAAAAGGCACATGAGCGTTTAAAACATATGCTTCCTTCTTCACTCAGAAGAAAATGCATTCCAACCTTTTGGGGGGATCACATATAGCTCTAAAACAGCTGAAGCTAAAAACATCAAAGTTGGCATGAATTCAGTTATCACTGAATCAGGAAGAACAAGCCAAGTTTTTGAAGAAAATGGTTGAGCATTTTAAAAATAAAAGTAGTTCTCTCTGAGCATGCTCAGTGGGAGATTTTTAAAATATTTTCTCTAGGTTGGCTGTATTTTGCTCATCACTTTGGAAACATTTCAACAAGAGCTATCTAATTAGCCTTTATTAATATTATTCACTAAGGCCCTAGCCGAGGGCCAAGTGTGTGACACCTGCCAAGGTGATGTGTTCTCCATGTTTGCCAATGTTGGTGAGCTGCCTTGGTCTCTCAGATCTCAGCTGGTGTTTGGTTCGGAGATTTAGGGGTGGGACAAATATGGGGTTGGGGGGTGAGTGACAGAGTGTTGAAGTAGTTTAACAACAATGCAGTACGTTGAGTATAGCTGCTAGATCCTGACTTTTATTTTTTCTCTCTCAATTTTCCACAACATCAATATTTTTTAAAAAAGGGAAGAATGGTTCTGGTATTTGAAAAACAAGAGGCCGTTGAAATAAAGTCCCGAGCACATAAACATGGTCCTCAAACTAGAAATGAAACAGACCCTGTGCTCATCATTCCCGAGAGGGTTTCATTCTCTTTAAGACACTAAATAGCTCACACGGTGCTCCTGACAGTTCGGGGGCCACATTTATTTTGCAATAAGACAGTAAACTGCCCCTGCTTTACCTGGAATGAGATCAGTTGACAGACCTGGAAGATTGCTGACACCGGGCTTGTTATTACCACCGTCAGACACTGTCTCAAGATGTAAATTTCTCAGATGGTATCAACAGCCTGGTGAGAATATTGCTTCTCACAGCAGAGCCCTTTTACTAGTTTCAACACCGTAATTTCAGGAGTTTCTTTACAGGCGTTCTCAGTGAAATCCTCCCATACCATTTCCCAATTGAGGGAGTATCTTGCATGGAAATGGCCCAAGGGAATTGCCTCGCTGCTGAGATTACCTCTCTACCCGTCTAAATAGCATTGACTCTATAAACTGTGAAGAGGAAAGTCAAGAGGTAGATTATGACATGTCTGTTGTTCCTAATATGTATGACACAGTGAGAGCCAGAGGGTCAGCACTTTTCAGGGGTAGCCCAGGAGAATATCTGCAGGTCACTTTAGATGGAGTGATCCATACCTAAATTACAAGAAGATAGAATTATGCTCAATTTATAGATTCAAGTAAACTATAGGGAAAAATATTTTAATAGCTGGCAGCACAATTCTTAAGGGAGAAAAATGAGCTTTTTTTCTTTCTTAGCAAACCATTTTTTGGGCCATTTTGATTGTGAAAAGATAATCTTTAGAAAACAGCCAGGGAAAATGATAACCAAATTCTCTGTACAAAACATGAAATAAAAAGAAAGAATATGACAGGAGAATGTTGGGACAGAATGACATGGTCGGAAGTTGGAGGCTAAATGGAAATGAAAACCCATAAAAATTCCTTAGGGGAGGCAGAATAACCAAGGTACATTTAGTAATAAGGATAAGTGTTATAAGTTTAAAATTTAAATTATCTGCTAAGCTGGGTAATTCTTTCTTCTTCTGACTCTTCAGCCCACCTCTACCAAGTGCTATGTGCTGGAGTGAGCTTCTGGAAAGCAAGGCAAAGCAATTGTCAAGGTAAGGGAACACTGGCACGTGGTGAGGCATATGTGAGTTGCGGGTTCAGCCAAAGCAGGAAATCAGGCCAGAAACAACTAGGTGAAACGTAAATCCTTTCCGATAACCCGGAGGTACTGGGTTTCTAATTTTATAAGGATTGGGGGTTTGAACACATTTTACTTTATTTTTAATAGGAATGATGATGCAAACTAACAAAGGATATTTCCTAAGGATTCCTGGTGCCATGTTTTGCCTGACTCAGCTGCACCCAAGTTTCCTCTAAAGCAAGCATGTCAAACTCAAAGGCTAACACCAGGCCAAATAAATGAGGCATGTCGAGTTTGACATGCTTGCTCTAAAGTATCTGTGGACTCAGACAACTCATTGATTCCAGGTGATAGCAGGACTAAGCTGTATGTGCCCAGTTTTCCTGGATGAACCTTCTGCTTGTGGTTTTGATTCTTGGTTCTGCCTTGCATTTCCCCTTGAGGACCGAAACCCAGCTCTGAACTCGAGATGGATTGCTAGACAGCCTGGCCTGCTCTCCTGTTTTTGCCAGCTCCTTGTGCGAGGTCCGTTGTCTTTTTCTGTTCTCCCAAGTATACTTGGACTGCTCTCATTGCCTGTCTCCAAACACAGGCCAGAGAGCCTAGCAAGACAATCCACATGCAGCTGGGCTCTTTCAGTCTTGTTATGTATGAGCTTTTTTTTGACTCCAAAACCATCAGTTGTCCTTGAAGTAAAGGCCCAGCTCCTCACTAGGACATGCTGGGCCTTTCATAATCTGTTCAGCCTCTCTTTTCAGTGTCCCTCATCCAATGTTTTCCATGGGTACTCCCCAGAATATTCAATTTTCTCCCAATGAGTACCCCGGCTATATTGTGTTATGGCTGTTAGACCATGAGTAAAGATTTGAACCAAGAAATGGGGCCAACCAGTGCCTTTCTTGGCACTTAAGTTCTGGTTAAGGATGCTCCAGTCTGTGCAATGGCTGTTGATGTAAGTTCTTTGTAGAGCAAGAACATGCAATTTGGGTTGTGTAACTATTTCAATTCATGGATTAAGAAAAACAAACTAGAAAGAATGCATAGGTTCATAAATCTTTGTCTGACTAAAAGTAATCATTAAACTTTAAGTTTGAAATTATAATGACTACAGAAGACGCATTTCAAATCAGTCAATCTCTATGATGTTCAATCAGAGACCTAGATGGTGTACAAATCGAAGGAATTGATCTGGTTTGAGTCTTGTTTGACCAGTGAGCTGTTATACTATATATATATATATATATATATATATATATATATATATATATATATATATATATATATATATCCCACACATTCAAAGGCTGTTAAATCACGTTGTTTACCCATATCTTCAGAAAAAAATCACTTCTACTGTCTCTACTGTCGTGGTAAACAACCTGCTCCCCTATTTATAATGGTCTGGCTCTCTAGCAACTTCAGCGTGAAATTATAGCTAATTTGCCTACAAACATCAGGTGGTCATAATAATCTGGCCACTCAGTGTATATTTCTATAGAATGTTAGAGTCTGCTGGATGGCCAGTGATTACTTGAGAAAAATTCATATCTTCTTGATACACTTGAGGACTGGACTGTGCCTTTATTGTTTAGATCTTTTTAAATTATCTCACAAATCACCAGTGAAAGGCATGTGTCTCTTGGATTTAACTAATTCTACATGATAGTTCATTTGCTACCCTGATCACAAAATTTTAGTTTCCTAAGGCACAGATTGAACTACTTCTAATATTCTCAGCAGAAGCACCTGATTACAAACAGAACTTCATTAGATTGCAGCCTTTAAGGACTATTACCTAAAACTTAACACAAAGTCATTAATCTCCCCAAACCCCAATTTTGAAATGTAGTATATGTTGCCAATGCTTCCTTTTTTGTGGCACTCTGATTTTGGGGTTTGCAAGATAGTAAACAAATAGGATTCAAAAAACTTCATGAGATCAACATGAAGAATGGAAAGGATCATCCTTTAATTTTATACATTTTGACAGGTGCATGTGGAAAGCATATTCTAATCTTCTTTTAGGTTCTTCCCAATTGATAGTGTCATTTCAATGTATGAGGCAAGTTTCTACATTTTTCTTCCCGTGCCCCTTTTCTCTGAAAGAATTGAGAGCCAAGATCCTTGAGGGGGGAATGTTGTAGGCAATTAGACAGACATGAGCAGAGCAAGGAAGATGGGCCAGCTCCAGATAAGCAACAAAACTTGCCACAGTTGACCTCAGGACCAGCTATATTGAATAATGACCCCCTGACGTAGCAATGACCTACCAATCAGTGGAGACCACAAACCTGAAAGGACACACCTGTAAAGGTGCTGAACATTCTACTGAGACCTTCTCCTGAGGCCTCCTCTAAAATCTCCACCCTTAAAACCCTTAGGAGCAAGGACCCAGTGCTCTCTCCCTCCTGGCAGACTCCCCTCCCCTGTGTCTTTCTCTACCCTCCCCTCCCCTGTCCCAGGCATATTACCAGTAGCTTCCTCACTCCCAAAGGCCCTTCCTTTGTTTTCTAAGCCTATTTCTTCTAGGAATAATTTCTTCTACATCTGTGATTTACTGAATAAATGTTCTCTTACAAAAGAAAAGAAAAGAAATGAATATACAACCTATTATTTAAGATTAGAGCTAGACATGGATTTAGGGCAGCATCAAGTATTCGTTTTTCATGTGCTACCATTTTCTATTCGCATTGCTTTTTTTACCCAATACATAGTTGTCACTGTAGAACAAGAAAACTGATTTCAGAAGGCATGTTTAAAATTCTTGTTACAAAACTTTGAGCGTATCAGCTAAAGAAGGATGCTCTAAAAATACAATAAAGATGAAAAATATGCGACAAATATTCAAGAACGAGGCGTCATTCAAGAAGATGAAGAGAATGGAGAAGACTGCTGTAATATGGAAGAAACCCTCTTGGCTGCCTTCTGCTTAACCAGCTCTCTATTTCCTCTGTGAAATATACTGACCAATGCCCACAACACATTGAATGTTCTCGGCTAGTTAATGACTCTCAACTGTGCACATCTGTTCCCACTAGAGGGAAGTCCCAGGAGAGAGCCTCAAACAAGTTTATGCCAGTGGTACTTATTATTGTAATTATGTAATTCAATTAAATATTATGTAAACTGATGAAATATGAGAGCAAAAAGGAAGAGAGTTTCTTTGGGGAACACTTTCTTTGAAGAGAAGTTGAATTCTACTATATCTGAAATTACTAAAGGATTTTCTCTGAAGATGGGGATAGGTCTGGGTGAACTTTTGAGGCCTTTTCCAAATCTATCATAATAGATATTTCTTGGATTTTTAAATTTTGTGTTCCTTTATATTTAGTCCATCATTCTATTTCATATGACAATAGCTGCTAACTATTATTTCTTGAGCACTTACTATGTTCAAGGCACTGTGTAAAGTGATTTATTTGTATTATCTCTTCTGATATGCACAGTAGTAACTACTAATTATTGACCAATTATCTTATGTGCTTGGCTTTATGCTTTATCAGTTTAGTTCTTACAATACACCTATTTTTAGATATGGAAACTAAAGCACATAAAGAATGAGAACTCTGTCTACACTCACACTACTAATAAGTAAAAGAGCTGGGACTGGAACACAGCTTTAACTCCAAAGCTGCATCTCATTACTACCCATGCTAGTTCTATATATAGGCTCTTTAAGGAGCTGCCTTGCCCCCGTGCCTAGTTCAGTGCCTATCTCATTAGTGTTACATAGATGAACGAGTACATGCATGGATGGATGTTACCTTAATTTTGCTTAATAGGCCTTGATGTCCTTTTCCAGAAAATGAGAGTGAGAGATAGGCTAGCTTTCCTATTTATAGACACCAGTGCTCCTATTGATTAAAATATTACCATAGTTATGTTGGGGATGTAAGAGATTGTAGTTAGAATTTACTGATGTGAACAACTAGAATTTTTGCCTTCTATTCATCATTTATTCTTCTTTTTAGTAAGACCATCTTTGAAGAAACCACCTCGCCCCCACTCCCAGTCTCTGAGGTGCAAGTGGAGCTGACCCAGCCCCTGACTCCAGGGGTAGTGGGCTTGTGTCCCAAGTCCAACTAATGAGGGTCATGAATTCCTCTGCCTCAGTGAATGGATCAGAAACAAACACGAAATAAAGAAGGGATCCAATCCAGGGCAAAGAGAATAATTCCTGAGAATTTTCTATTCCCACAGCAAAAGAGAGCTTACTGGCCCCTGAGGACTCTAAGCTGATGTGATATGATCCTGCTGCTGCCATCTTGCTGCCAGGAGGAAAGATTTTAAGTGAAAATGAAGCTAATCCAGAGACAAGCAGAGTTTAGAGATGGAAAGAGTCAAATTCCTGGCAATATTCTTTGGCACATAGATTTGGTCATGCCCAAAGTCACATCTAATTATGGGTCTTTCAGTTAAGTAATCCAATGAAATCTCCTTTTTTGTCTAAACACTTTGAGTTGGACTTTTGTCACTTGTACCAAACTTAGCATTTCTTAAGTATCTATAAAAGTTCAAGAAATATTTTCATAGAGGCATAATTGGGATCAAATTGGTTGATCTGGAAACCATGGCTACTAAATATTTAAGAGAGAAGAAGAAATTATATCTAAAACAAGGCAAAGGAAAACAAAATTATACTGCATGAAGCTGAATCTATTATTTGACTCCAGTATCTTAGCCCTAGATGGTATTTTAACTTTGGTGCTTCATAAGGTTATTTTTCCCCCTTTCATTTGAAGGACCACTAATCTGCTATGTAAAATGGCTTATTAAGGGAGAGGATACATAACATTTCAGGATAAAGTCAGAAGTCTTCAGATAAAGTCAGAATATTCAGAAGGAATACCCCCCACCATCTTTTAAAATGAATTCTTTAATCCAAGACTTCTTCAAGCAGCATTTTCTTCCAACTCCCTTGCAAAACACACACTCCTGTATAAATATCCATGCAGACACAGAAATCCATTCAGGTACCATCTAACATGCAATCTAGAACTGCTAAAATAGGACCTTTATCAGCAGCACAGCACATCCCAAAATGTCTTTGTAAAATGAATCAAATTATATGAGTTAATTGATTCCAGGCAACATCAGCAAGTGCAGGTGGAGACTGAGTAACAGGATGTTTATTAATGAAGTACTATTAATCAAAATTGACAATACCAATTCCTGTTTGTGTATTTGAAAGCTACCTGCAGTGGTTATAGATAAATTTGTTGCATTTGAAAAAAACACAGTTTTGAAGTGGACAAAAAAAAAAAAAGAATATAGGAACACATGGAATTTTTAGCTGTGGATTTTGGACTACTGATATTTAAACACTGAAAAGATACTCCTAAATGCAATTTGACAAGCCATGCCAAAGATGCCAGTGGTAATTAATTAGCACTTAATTGAGACCACAGAACAACAGGACATAGGAATTGGTACTCAGTGCCATTTCCCCCTCAGGCTCCCTCTCATGAGGTCAGGAGTGTGGCTGCATCCTGCCGGTCAGTAAGTGAATTGGAGAACACACTGACATGGGGCATTTCCTGATGGATCCCCTTCACCCCTGGCCGCCGCTCCCGGCCATCTCCGAGGAGGCCAGGGCTGTGATTGTTTCAGGGGGAAGTCAGTGTCCATGCACCTCTACAGCCAGGGAAACACTGCCCTCACATCCAAGACTTGTGAGGCTGGACACTTCACGAAAAGATAAAACTCATGAATCAAATGTTAACATGAATGAGGGTAGGCCAGTTTAAAAGCAAATTAAATTTAGAATGAAGATTTATTTGAATTTGCTGGCTTTTTTAGGTTATATTTAATTTATTTTGTAAAAATAAATTTAGACCAGGGAATATTTTCTTTTCTTTCCTTTTGTACCAGGGAATATTTTAAAGAAAATTATCTCATATTATAATTATGTTATAATTATAGTTTGGACTTCCATGATGTCTGTTAGAGACTTTAAAGACTTCTGGAAATTTAATCTTAGAAATCCTACACACTTCCCCAAATGCTTCTCAAGACATGGACCCTTTTTCTTTCACTAGATAAAAGTCAACACTTTAACACAGAGGGAAGAAAATTCTTGCTTCATAATTGCACAGACTGAGCAAATGAAAAAAAATACCAGTAGAAGTGGATTATTCTAACCTCTGAATAAATCTACAGACAGTTTCTCACTGAAAATGTAGGGTAGCTTGTCTTATAACACATGAGTTGGGGGAATAGGTGTGTTAAATTTGCCACAATATTTTCTGGAAAATGCAGTTGGAGCTGTTTTTAGTTTTCTATCTTAGAGTTGAAATCAATAACTGAAGGTAAAGTTAGTTCATTGATGTAACTGGGAATTAAAATTTGGGTTCTTGAGTGTCAAATCCTCAATCCACACAGATTACATTGCTTTTGAAGGGACATCACTCTCCAAAATGGGCTTGGATAAAGTACAAATGTCATATATACATCAGGAAAAAGACTCTTCGGGGATCTGCTTTATTTGGTCACACACATGCCTGCAGTTAAAACAAATTAGAAACCCATCCTTTCAACACTCCTCGAGAGGGCTTGCCTCTGAGTCTTCAGGGGGCTTTGTAGACAATGACGCCCACTGACGGAGCAGAGGGCAATGACAATTTGGTAAGAAACACTTGCCTGCCTTTTCCTGACTTCCTTTTCATGTTTCATTCATTGAACTAAGTTGGTTCCCGTGAACTGAGAGTCGCCTCAACATCACTGCTCTTTACCACAACTGTAAAAATCTGGACAAGGGCTTTCTTTCTTACAATGGAGAGATGTCCGGGTGATAGGCCTGGAGAATAACAGTAGCTCCCAGGCTCCATACCATTAGGATACACAGCTGAGGGCTGGTGATGGCAATAGAGAGAAATGCCATCTGGTGGCCTCCAAATCTGCAATGAAATGAGCTTCTTTTTTTTTTTGTCTTGATATTAATTTACTAAGAAAATTCAATAACACTACATCTTTCAGTCTTAAGCAAAGCCTCACCTCTGTGTTTTAAAATATTGGTTTGTAAATCATATGGTATTTAAGGACAAAAATCACTTTTGAACTCATAGTTATCTGCAGTGTTTAGTGGAAAAACTTTTTTTTTTCATTCTATGAAAATCCCACTTCTCTTCCGTTGGCCTTTCAACTCTCTGACTTTAAACCTGACAAGCTGTATCTTTACATATCTCCTGGAACTCACACATCAGATCTTCCCTAAAACACAGTTTCACAATTAGAGTCCTATGCTTTGCTGATATGATATGTGAGGCCACGAGCCATCTATTTCTATCCTTTCAGTACACATTTCTGAACTTCTTCTGTACATTTGAGCACCAATTTTATTTCGTTGATTAATATTATTATGTATTAAACTGGTTTCCACTTCTATCTTATTAAATTAAAGCATTTATTCTATACAAAATGCATCCACTCTAGAAAGGTTAAAATGCATTTTAAAATGAGTAAGAAAATAAGGGCAAAGGGAAAGTAAGGAATAAGGTTAGTAGAATATTCAAGAAGCATGCTCTAAAGTCCCCAGTGCTTGCCAAGATTGGCTGGAGGCTTCTTTATTCCCTGTGAGTCATATCACTTCCAGGTAGACTGCCAGCGATCGACTTTACTGTTAACTTCTGAGAATCTTTCTGCTTTCCTTGTGCTCTCTATGTGATCACATCTGTTCAGAGGCACCAAGATTCAGCATTTCTTATAATTTCCCCTTTTGAAAGTCAGACTGGTGCAAGGAACAGGTTTCACACTGGCTTATTCAGTCATCATCAAATTCACAAATATTTAGTGGCTTTTATGTGCAGGTTACTCTGAGAAGGAAGGCAGTTTTGCACAGAAGTTAGGTGCAAAGCCTTTGAATTCAGACAGACCTGTATTCAAACACTGGCCTCATCACTTTTTAGTTGGGTGATCTAGGAAAATAACGTGGTCTCTCTGGATCCTAGATTTTGGCTACCTAAATGGAGGATAATACCTATTTTACCTGGTTGCTGAATTGAAATCACGTATTTTAAATATTCAGCAAAGTATAGGGCACACAATTAATGCTCAATAAATTGTATCTATTCATGGTAAGTGTTGTGCAAGAATAAAAAAAAAAGAATAAGAAGAACCTCTGCCCTACATTCACTATGCTGTCAAGTTAACCTATAAGGTTATTCAAAAGAAGGGCTATGAGTTGAGAGTAAGGAAAGATCTCTCTTCAGATAGGGCCAGATCTCTGGTCAAACATATCTTAAAGGAGCTGGACATTGAACCAATTCTCTGAAGGAGTGGTAGAACCTGAGGTGAGCAGGAAGCAAAAGAGGGCCTTGGGTAGGAGCAGAAGGGTAGGGACCAAGCCTTCCAGATGGAGATGCAGGAGGCACGAGTGGTGTGGATGAGAAAATTCATTTATCTGGTGGAGTGACACATGTGTGGAAGGAATGGTTAGAGTACCAGCTAGTGTTAAAACAATGAGGAAGTACTGACATTATCCTATCTAATCAAAGAGTAATATGCAAATTAACCATCACTCCATCACAAAGATGGCAGCAGCCACAGAGCTGGAGTGAGCAGGAGGCTTGAGTTGCCCCAGTGATGGAGGAAGCCAAGCTTCCCGCTCAAGGCTACAAAGTTTCAATTATAGAAAATAAATAGACCCCAGATACCTGTTTCCAGCCGCCGTGGCCTCCGCTCAAGGAGGGGCTGGGAACATGGGTTGCAAAAGGCAACCCAGGCTTTGAGCCCGACCAAGGCAACAAAGTTTCAATTATAGAAGTTCAATAAATCCCAGATACCTGCTTCCAGCCCGCGGCTGTGGCCAGCCTGAAAACGGCCATCAGCCCCTCACCCAGGCTGGCCAGGCACCCCAGTATGGACCCCCACCCTAAAGCTTCTGTGACCAGCCTGAAAACAGCCCTCAGCCCCTCATCCAGGCTGGCCAGGCACCCCAGTGGGGACCTCTACCCTGAAGGGGGTGTGACCAGCCTGCAAACAGCCATCAGCCACTCACCTAGGCTGGCCAGGCATCCCAGTAGGGACCCCCACCATGAAGGAAGTGTGGCCAGCATGAAAACAGCCATCAGCCCCTCACCCAGCCTCGCTAGGCACCCCAGCGAGACCCCCGCCCCCTAATCCGGGACACCCTTCACCAGCTGCCCCCCACCTGTGCACCAGGCCTCTATCTTATATAATAAAAGGGTAATATGCAAATTGACCCTAACACCAGAACGACTGGGAATGACTGGTCACTATGACACACACTGACTACCAGGGGGCAGATGCTCACTGCAGGAGCTGCCCCCTGGTGGTCAGTGCACTCCCACAGGGGGAGCTCTGCTCAGCCACAAGCCAGGCTGACGGCTGCCAGTACAGCAGTGGTGGTGGGAGCCTCTCCCACCTCCTCAGCAGTGCTAAGGATGTCTGACTGCAGCTTAGGCCTGCTCCCTGCTGGCAAGTGAACATCCCCTGAGGGGTCCTAGGCTGCCAGAGGGATGTCTGACTGCCAGCTTGGGCTCAATCCCCCAAGGAGCGGGCCTAAGCCAGCAGGTGGACATCCCCTGAGGGGTCCCAGGCTGCGAGAGAGCACAGGCCAGGCTGAGGAACCCCCCCGAGTGCACAAATTTTTGTGCACTGGGCCTCTAGTTTTATATATATATATATATATATACACACACACACACACACTATATAAAAGGCTAATATGCAAAGTGTCCCCTCAGGAGTTTGACCAAGAAACCGGGAGTTTGATGACTCTTTATGACATGTGCTGACCACCAGGGGGCAGCATGCAATGAAGGAAGACCCTGGCCGGCAGCCGGAAGGCCCCTATCGGCCCTGATCACCGGACAGACCTAGGGACCCTACCTGTGCATGAATTTCGTGCACCGGGCCTCTAGTTTTATAGAAAAGAGACCTTTCTTATGAAATCACCTCCACTGGAAACTGAACATCTAAGAACTCTGAGTGCATTTAACCACCTGGCATAATTACTAAGTTGGAACTCAAGTGCCTTCAAGGTAGCTTATTTCCATGTTCTCTCTACCCCTAAAATAAGCCTGGGTGATTGGACTTACAAACTCGATAGATGACCTGGGAAAGTCCCAGGTTGGCTCATCTTTGAAATGAGGATTGAACAACTTCCCTTCTGATGCTGAGCCCTCAAAAACCAATACACCATTTCCCTCTTCAAAATGAGAATAAAGGTCAGATGCACACTACTGCTTCTGTACCTCCACTTGCCTTTTGAATGTCTCTGGTTAAACTCCCAGATGTCTGCACACTGAATCATTAAAAAGAAAAAGAAAAAAGTCTTTTTTTTTTCTAAAAAGGAGTGGCCTAGGTGTTGATTGGACTGAAATTCCACAGAACTAAAAACAAAACCGACTCCTTCCCGCCCCAAAAACAAAAACCTTCCATATGTGTCTCTCTGGGCAGCCACTTTACTACTTCCTGATTTTAAAGCCAACAGTTAAATTTTTAAAGAGACATCTCACTTTGGAATATAAATGTGTGAAATCTAAATACAAAATATAATAAAGCAGCTTGAGCCAAGCCATGCAATTTTAATTTTTTTGTAGTTGCTTTAATTTAGGGTAGGCGGGCACATTTGACTTTTGAACTCTGGTTCTAGCTGTGCTGCAGTTATTTGGTGGGTTTCAAGATGAGGCCAGCATCTTCTCAGTGGCTTAGTTCACTCATTTTTGGAAGATGCCCCACATTCTCAGGATACTGAAACCTCAAAATAGCTCAATGCAGAAGGGCATAGCCTTTCCGAGTTACCAATTTGAGGTGGTAAAAGACAAAGACATGTTGCCTACTTTTCTCTAAGCACAGGACACGTCCTTTTGTGATTCACTCTCCATGCAGACTAAGAAAAATATATGATTACACTGTGGTTCTCAACCTTCCTAATGCCGTGACCCTTTAATACAGTTCCTCATATTGTGATGACCCCCAACCATAAAATTATTTTCGTTGCTACTTCATAACTGTAATTTTGCTACTTTTATGAATCGTAATGTAAATATCTGATATGCAGGATGGTCTTAGGCGACCCCTGTGAAAGGGTCGTTCGACCCCCAAAGGGGTCGCGACTCACAGGTTGAGAACCACTGGATTACAGTGTGTGTCCAGGCCCCTTCTAAGTGCTCCGCTCTGGGGATAATGCACAATGGCCAAGGGTGGTGGCCGGCACTAAGCACAGGGGACCAAAGAAACATCCTCCTCATTTTGGCTGCATCTTGGCAGCTCTGATTTTCAGAATTCCTCATTTAGAATATCCAAAAGAATGTTACTAATGATGTTCCAATGTTACTAACAATATCCTTAAAATAGCTCTCCACACCTGGTCATCTTTATCGTCTTTGAAAGGCTTTCATTAGAACATTCCAAGTAATCTTCTACCTCCCTGACTCCCTTGCCTCCTCTGATCTTTTAAGTCCAATTGTTGATCTCTCTGTCTACCCTCAGTTTTCCTCTGTGGTCCCAACTCCATGTTCCAGAACATACCCCGTTTATGATTTCTCCCTCCCATCCTAACAAAAATCCCTGAGCTCATATTCCTTCCGGAAAACCTCCCCTGCCTAAATTCAAGACTAGTCAAGATAACTTTCAACATATACTTTCTGCAAGTGCTTTCGGGCACTTTGATTTAAAGCAATCTAAGTTATTATTTCATTAGATTTTTAATGTGTGTCTGGACTACCTCTGCTCTGTGGGCACCTGTCTTAGCTTACAACATTGTTGAGGTAGCACGATGTGTCAAATGCGCTTTTAGATGACCTTGAACAGTACTGTGAACATGTGTTTAGTCATCTCACACACATTTACTGAGCACCTACTATCCTACTATGTGCCAGGCACCGACTGGACCAGGTTCTGGCATTACAGGAATGGATAACACATATTCACTACCTTGGAAGTCCTGTAAAGCCGTAGAGTTGTTGTTTTTTTTTTTAAATTTTTCAGTAGAAGAAGGCAGAATATGTCATGGTGATAAAAAGTTAGAGAACAAAGTGAGGTGGACTAGACAACAGCCCTGTCAGAAAATGTGGGTGGCCAGTGAAAGTTTCTCCAGGGCCTTTCAACTTGATGAAAGGCTGTATTAAATTGAATGTCAAGCCGATTTGACCCAGGAAATAATGGCCATTGAACAATATGCAGAGCATGATTGATTTGTACTTCCTGCATTGCTTAATAACCCTTTTAAAAGTGTTATTGTAGTTGCCCTTGATTAGGGCAATTCATTTCCATTTTCCAAATTTTACATCCCAAACTATGTATTTGCTTTCCTGCTTTTTTCTTGGTTTGGTTCTAAGTTTGTCAGAACAACACTGCCCAATGGCTCTTTTCCAAATTCCTTCAGCTATGTAAGTAGCAGGGTAATTCAGATAAGTTTCTCCCTCACCTCCACCCCCACCCCTTTTTCCTACATATGCAAGCACATACAAACAGCCACCTTCAGGTTTTTTACTGGCCCATCAAGAGGGAAACTTGAGAATTGGTTTAAGTTTGCGAAACTGAGACCATAGCTTTGTGGCTTTGACTGCACTTCCCAGTGCTGAGTAGACTGCTGGGATTCCACAAATAAATAATAAAAATAATAATGATTTTTAAAGCATTTGGAAATGCTGAGTTGAAAGGTGTGGTGTAAGTGCAGTGTTTTATTGTGAAAGTGATATCTCTCGCATTATCTGTTCCTAATGGAGGGCGGCAGTAATGGAGAGGGAGGCACTTATGCCTGTAGCCCAGGGGTCCCTGAAGGCAGGGTGGGGCTCAGGCGGGCACTGCGGTAACACTTACTGTACGAGGCAACTGCTTCCTTCCAGTCTAGCAAGAAGGTATGAGAAGAGTCACGCTGCTGCTTGTTCCCTTAAACCTTGGGGAGTCATCGTTGTTTCTTACTAATGGAGAAAGTGACTGAACATCATACTGGAAAATTACTACAGATTTTAGTTTTTGTTTTGATCTCAGATAAATTTACATTTGGCATGGGGCATGACAGCAGCATGGGCATGGCCATGGCAGTGGTCTGTGCTATGGGGCTGAATGATGTCCTCCCTCACCAGTTCCTATGTTGATGCCGTAACCCCCAGTGCCTCAGAATGTGACTTTATATGGAGATAAGGCCTTTGGTGATGAAGTTAAAATAAGACCATTAGGGTGAACCCTATCCAATATGATTAATATCTTTATAAGAAGGAGAAATTGGGTCAGAGGGACACCAGGGTGCTTGTGTTCAGAGGAAAGGCCATGGGAGGGCCCAGTGAGAAGGTGGCCCTCTGTAAGCCAACGAGAGAGGCCTCAGAAGCCACGCTTGCTGGCACCTTGATCTGGGACTTTTAGTCTCCAGAAGTGTGGAAGATAAACTTCTGTGGTATATTGATACGGCAGCCCTAGCAAATCAATATAGTCTGGAATGATCAGATTTAGAATCCACACTGAACTATACAGTACAATATAGAAAAAAAAATTTTTCATGTGGTATAGTCTGAGGGCTTTCCCAACTAAGGCCATAACTTTAATTATAAAATGAACATAACCTGTATTAAATTATGAATATGTTAACTTATTGAATGAGGACAAGAAAAATAAGCACCAGATTTAGGCTACATAGGCTTGCTCTTGAAGGTAGAGTAAAAAAATCTGGTTTCCTTGACTGCATTGTCATAACATGCATATATAACCGTTATTGAATCCAGGCTGTATAGACAACCAGAAGAACTCTGGCTCCACACTGTCAGAATGCACGCCCACAACAAAGACTCGGGGAGAACAGCCCTTTCATTCGATCTCTCTGAGCATTACCAACATGAGAGCCGAAAAGCCTACCTCTGTCTGAAGTCTATCTACTAGTATGTATCCATGCATAAGCTATTAACCAGGCTCCCTGGGCTCCGCTGCTGAAAATATTAATATATTCAAATCTCATTCTAGCTACTGCAAAGAACAGTACATCAGATCGATGCATTAATATCTTTCTTAGACAAAAGCATCTGGAATTCTTATTTAAAGTTTCTTCTTGGTTCCTTGGACTCCCACTGAAACATAGGTGATATATGGCCTAATAAGGTACAATGGCCATCAGGTGCCAAAGTGTGGGGTTAACTGTGTCTATAAAACACTGTTTATTGTACTTGAAATACAACACTCTTTCATGAGAATTATGTGCTGAGTACTGTTCACAGCATCCAATGGCAGAAATGTGTGTGTTTTTTTTTAATTTTACTTTCTTAGACATTTTACCTGACGGGAATGAGATGGACCGCATCTGAATGCCCTCCGAAGGCAGGTAATGAGACCTTTAATCATTCCATAGCCTCCCCTGTATAAGCTGTATCTTCCAGACACAAATACAGGCTCAGAGCAGTTGGGAGGCAAAGCTTTGCTGAGAACCAGTAAGTCAAAAGAAAAACTGGAGACGTTCAGGCAGTGATGAGAGGGAGACATCCCTTCAGGTTGCCACTCTGCATTTCTGGGTCCCAAGGTAAGAGATATATAACCAGCCTCTCCACTAGCCAGCTTTGCCTTTTTACTATTGGCTGCACCTAAGGGCTTTTATCAATGACAGCAAACAAAGTAGGTGGTCTCCTACCTCTTTCTAACTGTAGAAAAAAAAAAGTGACATAATTTTTCACAGCCTGAAATAATTGGGGAAGTACAGATACTGGTTAGGATCACTATGAATTATTAGTGGAAAAGTGGGTCTCAGAAGTACGTTACATGTGAAATATTTTTCGTCACTTGAACATGTGCCGTCCAGAGCTGGCCCTGTTCTAGCCGTCACAGGGAACAAACATTTCACATTCACAGATGCTCCCAATTTGGTGCGGTTTGGAGTGTAATTTAGATCAAACGTCTCCATGTAAATGAGTCAGGGTTTCTTAATTAGGTGCCTCTAAAGCAAAACCTTGGACCACATCAGTAGGTGTGGGTGTGGTGCCCACAATACTGGAATCTTTCCTATAGACCAGGCTCTTAGCATCATTTAAATAGAGCTTTTCTTTTCTTTTCTTTCTTTCTTTCTTTTTTTTTTTTTTTGGTTGTTTTTTTTCAGGCAGTAATAAATCTGCAGATGGCATAGACAGAAAGACGCTACTTCAGAAGAGCTGTCTAAAAACACTGCCTCTTTGGCAAATGCCTTAAAGTAGGTCATTCTGCTGTGATTTAGCTTTTTCTTTAGATTTGATTGCCAGCTTTTTGTTCCCATTGCAAGTAGGGTGCATTCCAGTCCACAGACTTGTTCTTAATTTTTCCAACTGGTATTTGTTTACCAGGATTTGCAGATCTTCATACGAAAATGGCCAATATCCTGTCACAGAGCTAATCATGCCCTTGACCACAGAGAGAAATGGATCCCGGTGCTAATCTGGTGATGCTGAAATATTAAATGCCCTGAACACCCAGCCTCCCCACAGCAGAACTGCTCTGATTTATACCGGTGGGTTTGTTGAAATAATTGTCCCATCTTTTATACATGTGAAGAGAAGAGGTGACAGGATGGAAATGGAAAACTTTTACAAGCCAAATAGCCGTTGTATAGATATTCAGGTTATCTGCTTTTATACTTGTCATTGTTTGTGTTTTTTATAGGGGAAAAAATCACCGGGTCCCATTTCCCCATCGAGGCTTTGGGATTTACATGCAGAACCCCCTGCGGCATTAATGAGTCACCTGCATAAATCCCCTGGCAATCAATGGGCACATAGACCTTGTTTTGTTATATTAATTATTCCTCACAGAACCTTGACACTGACATTAAATGAGGCCTTAAAAAATCTTGATGAAGGTCTTAAGGTATCTTTTACTGTTCAAATATTAGCATTGCAAAAACTATGTCCAAGGCATTATTCATTTTGTGGTACCACACAGGGAAGAAGGGATTGAAATAAGGGCACAGGGAGTACACTTCCTGGTCTTAACTCTCTATTGCCCAGAGGCCAGCTTTCCCAGGACTAAGTTGTAATCCTCAAATGGTGATCTGATTAAAATAAGTGTTAAAATCAGAATGAATAAAACAACTGAGTACATTGTTTTCTCCAGATTGGAGTTGAATCTGGTGTCTTCCCCACAGGCCAAGTTTTGTCTTGGCAAATTGTTGGTGCTTTCAGGTGAATTCCAAATTGTCAGTTAAGAAGACACAAAAAAAAAACTGGGCTCTGGAAAGGAAATGGAGATTATTGGCTAGGTGTGTTGCAAGATGGCCTGGTGAGTGTACACTTAAGAAACAGACTGGGAAAATGGTTTTACGTGCAGTTTTCCTTCATTCTTGGTAAATTTCTACTCAGAAGGCCTGGGGAATATAAGGTTTCAATTAAGCAAATATTCTGGTGAAAAACACTTAAACATTACATTATCCTATGTGGATTAGCAGCAATCAAACAACACAATTAGTATTAAAATTACAACGGACATGGCATTATCATCCTTTGATAATTCACAAGGAACTTTGGAACTTGGAGGTCTCATTAGGAACTTGAGTTATCTCTGTGCTAGAGCCTGGTTATTAGATAACATGGGTGGTTGTTGGAGATCTGACTGGTGAAATGACAGCTGATTGAAATCTATTTGGATCCCACTGGAGTGGGAGTTATTTATTGAGTTATAGTATTTGATGATGCTCTTTAGGTTTTTCAATGCTGATGATTCTGAATTATCCGTTGACTTTCTGCTTTTCTTCCCTTTGCTGGTCAATGAGTCTCACTGTGCTTGCCCCAAAGTGGTGTTTAATCCCATCCTTTCTCTTTAGGCTCTGAACAATCTTGTTGAATGCATTCTCTTTCATGATTTGAAATATTTCCTCTAAAAGCCTGGTTCTCAAATCTACATTTCCTCCTTTAGTATCATACTTTCATTTGCTAAAATAATTTGTTGAATACCTCCTGTTGCACTAGCCTGTGCTGGCTACATGGGGCACTGCAGAGCCCAGGAAGGAACGAGTCCTGACTCTGAGGAATTAGTTAGCCTAGGTTGACTGAAGGATTAATTACAACTTTACCACAGGCTGAGTAGAACTGTCTATGGCTGCACTAGGAACTTGGGGCCTTCATCTCTTTGGTACGTTACAGCTTACAGTGGGTTTTTATTTACACGCGTCCTTAGGGGTATAGGTATTGCAATCTCCTTTAACCCGGAAGAGGAAACTGATGCTTTGAGAAGCTGTGTTATCCAAGGTGACACAATTAAGGAGTAATAAACTCAGGACACAAATAAGTTTCCTCGTTCTGAATCCAATGCATTCTTCACTTTCTCTCTTGGATTCAGTAAAAGATTAAGTGTCTGGACTGGACTCTCTGCTTGAGTTTCCAATTGTGTCAAATTCTAATAACTATATATTCTTGCCTTTCACTCTCTTTATCTCATTAGATTTCTCACACACACACACACACACACACACACACACACACACACACACATATACACACTACAAGGTAGGTAAAGCTAAGCATTATTCCCATACTAAAGTTGATAAAGCCATGGCTGGAACATGAAGCAACAGGCCTACGGCAATGAGGAAGTTTATAATGGGGAAGCTGGGGCTGAAATCCAGTTCTTTAAATTCTCTCAAGCTATCGGAGCCAAATGTGTGAGACACTTTGCACCCACAAATTACTCTTTCTGATTAGATTGATGGGATAATCTAAATCGTTCTCCAGTTGGTTTTCCTATTCCCCTAGAATGTATTCTTACATAATGGTTTTTTACAAACTGGAGTCAGTTCATGTTATTCCTGCTCCAAACCCTACAACTGGCTCCCCTTTTCTTTTAATTCAGAGCAAGAGGCTAATTCCTCCAACATTGTGTGTGACTCTCCTTTTCTCCCCACCCTTCCTTGGCTGCAGTGACACTGGCCTCCTTGCTTTGCTATAGGGCCCAGACCCCAAGACTCTAGATGTCCTCTCCGCCTGGTGCTTTGACTCTAGGTGTCCACTTCACACACTCCCTCCGTCCCTCCCTCAACTATTGTCAATCTCCTTGCTGCTTCAAAGATCTAACTAAAATTGCGAACAACACACAGCATTCTTGATCCGAACAATTTACGTATTTCTCTGGGACCATACCATCTCATCTTCTAAATGAAAAACATTTCTTTTTTTTATATATAATTAATGTATTGCTATAAAATGGGTATAAGTTTATTAGAAACCATTGAAGACATGTGATTCCACTTCTATTCCGTTGTTTGTATGTTTTTGTTATGGCGTCTTTTAGCATACATCCTTCTTCTTGACAATAAATAAATCACTG
>NW_005871080.1:5034707-5069707 GCF_000147115.1 Myotis lucifugus
AGCAAATTCTCTTGACTTCCTTTAAGGTCCTTCTGGGCATCCCCCCCCCCCCCCCCCCTCCCCCCGCCGGAGCTCCTCAGCCAACACGGGAGCAACTGCTCTCTAGCCACGCCCAGATAGCCGCTCCGTGTCCAGCTTGGCTCCAGCCTCCTTCTTTGGGCCTTGAGTCCCCAAATCCATTTTACATATGATCTTTCTTTAAGTTGAGAAACTCAAATGGAAACAAAAGCAAAACTTACATTTTTCAACTACTCACTAACCTGCCTTGGTTCCCTATGGTCTGAGACATGGCTTCCAGCTTTTCTCCAGGCCCCACCCATAATCTGGCTCCTCCCTGCACTTGGGTCTCTCCTTCTTCTTTTCTCCGGTCACAGGGTCACAGATAGCACAGGCTGCTCAGGACCACATCCGGGCATCCCCCTTCGCTTGTTTCAGGTGGACCCACAGTCATCTCTGTGCTTCCCAAATCCCACCCATGCTTCAAAACCTCACTTCAGCTCTACGTTTCATTGGAGACTTCTCAACTATGTTAGTCTGTTTCTCCTTGCAGATACTGTTTCACAGTTAATTATTCTCTACTCTTTTTATTTTTCTTAAGTGCTTTGTCCCCTGGTAGATTAGTAGCTCTGCAAAGGCAGAACTTTATTCTTTTTAAAAATCTTCCTAACTCTCACTAATGTAGTAGTATGAGGCACATCTAGGCACTCCTTAGATAGATATTGTTGATTCATTGATTGATGGCTGTATTCTTCTCCTTCTTGTATATGTACTTCACCATGCTGGCTGTAGATAGCTGAACATTTCAAATGATATATTTTGAATGATACCCTAAATTTATATATATTTGGCAAGTAATAGCATTTTTGCAGCTATACTGTTGAGCTATATATTAGGATAAATGTATATTTAAACTCCAGCCTTATCTAGTTTATAGCATGTCTGAACGAAGCAACCGATACTGCTTTCACCAGGGATTAACTGACTCATACTTATTAAGAATGTGTGTGTGTCTGTGTGTGTTTCTGTGTGTGCACGCTTCCTTCCATACATCTAAAGTGAATCCTATCATTAAGAAGTCACAAAATATGCAGATATGAGTATAAAAAGCACTTAGGAAATAACTAGATAAAGAATATAATCATTAATCCAACCAATAATTAAGCCTTTGATGGCACATTCAGGCTTTAACGGGAAAGCCTCCATAGCACACAACAATAAACTAAGTTTGCATAATATAAGCTGCAAAATGGCCCATTATTTGATGTTTTTCAGCAACTCTGATTTTATTTTACAAAGCTTGGAGGGAGATTATCGCTCTTTTACTGTTCATTGGTCAAACCTTAAAGTTCTGCCTTCTGCCATCTTGTCTTCTCCTGACTCATCTTGAGAACAGACAGTTTGGTTCCTGGCAGTGTGTCTTTCTGCAGCACTAACCAAAGAGTGAGAAATACAAGCACTGTTGAGAGCAAGCATCTCATTCATGAAACATGTTCAGGGACCAAATTCTGTGCCTCCCTTCCACAGAAAAAGCCATTATAAGAGTGGTGTGTATTATTTATTATTTTGGACTCTCCATGTTTCTGCTTCCTTTTATTCCTAGGACAAATGAAAGCAAACCTAATTATTCTGGATGTTGAATCTCATTTAAAAGCCATCTTTCTCTTTGCCCAGCCTCTGCTCTCTCGGTTCACAGAAAACTTCTCCCCTCCTTCCTTGTAAAAACTGCCTTCTGAAAGTGTGGTTCCTTGACACAGCACCAGAGAGCTTGTTCTCTGTGCAGAATCTTAGGCCTCATCCCAGACCTCCTGAATCAGAATCTACATTAAAAAATGTTTTTATTGAGCCCTAGCCAGTTTGGCTCAGTGATTGAGCGTCAGCCTGTGAAGGGTTCTGGGTTTGATTCTTGTCAAGTCACATGCCTGGGTTGCAGGCTCGATCCCCAGTAGGGGGTGTGTAAGAGGCAGCCAATCAGTGATTCTCTCTCATCATTGATGTTTCTGTCTCTCTCACCCTCTCCTTTCCTTTCTGAAACCAATAAAAATATATTAAAAATTGTTTTTATTGATTTTAGAGAGAGAGGAAGGAAGAGGGAGAGATAGAAACATCACTGAGAGAGAAACATTATTGGCTGCCTCCTGCACACCCCCTACTAGGGATCGAGCCTGCAACCTAGGCATGTGCCCTGATTGGGAATCGAACCTGCCGCCTCTTGGTGCATGGGATGATGCCCAACCAACTGAGCCACACCAGCTTGGCAAAATCTACATTTTTTTTAACAAGACCCCTAGCCATTTGATTTGTAAGCACATTGAAGTTTGGGAAAACCTGAGCTGGAACTTTCTGAAATGCTTGGGTGGCAGGAATGCTAGCCACAGGACCAGCAGGTGGAAGACCCTTACAGTGCCCGCTGTCCACCACTTGAATCCCTGGATATTCTCCACCATTTGAGTCCCTGTTTCCTGAGAATGTTGAATCAGTCACACGGCACGGATGGAGGGCACTCTTTTTTTCCAGCCAATTAGTGGCCACCATTAAGCTTTTCTGCCAGAACCTGGGTTGTGTGAGGTGAGGCCTTTTGGATGAGCTGCAGGATGATGGCCCTGACCTCCTGTGGTCCTCGAAGTTCCCCTGGTGTTTTTTGTGAGAGAAGAGGTTGATAACCTCAGTGTCCTGGATGACTTCCAATCTGTGTAATTGCACGCAGACTACCTAAGCCTGCTCTGTCGTTTCAAATAGGTACATACGGTATTACTCACTTCTTGTACCACACTGCTGTGTAGTGTGGCTACAGACTCCTAATCAGCTGGGGTTTTCAGGTGGCTGCATTCATGATGAAGAAAACATCACTCTAGCCAACTCCCTCCCACCCCCCACTCTCTCCAGCTCCCTCCACCCCACACGCATCTGCCTAGCTGTGTTCTTCTATGTTACATTCTTGGATAAAAAAAAGTGTTTTGGGATCAGAAATTCCTAGAGTGGGACAATGACATTTCCTTAGTTCCCTTACGTAACACCTGCTCCTAGGCCTCCCTAGTCCTCATAGCGCATCGCAGGGACGCTGGTGGAGAAAATAGCAGGAGTGTGGTGAAATAGGCCTTCCTCTGCCAAGACGCAGCTCAGTTCCTGGGACTGTCAGGGAAGCACAAATTACATATAGTGTTTGGCAGCCTAGGAATCGGTCCTTTTCAGTGTGATGTGAAGGGAGAGTGAAGTCAGAGAGGACAGGGCAGGCTAGTTAGAAAAATACAACAGGACGTGAACTGCCTGTAAAAGGCCTTGCTATGGCTTTGGGGGATGCCTGGTCCTAAACAGAAACGTGGTGAGTGGAGAGTGAGGGGAATCCCTCTGCGATGACGCAGAGGTCAGCACCAGGAAGCACGTGCTGTCTGGAACAGCAGAAGAAAATGAAAGAATGATGGGAAAAGATGGGTGAGCCGGGAGCCAAGAGGATGGGTCTGTGATCCAATCAGAGAAGACGTAGGGTTGAGAGCAGGATCTTTCTGGGATATAAAATGGTTGCTAAAAAGTGTTCAAAAGGGGGAAAAATGGGATTTCAGTGAAGCATCACTTTGCATGAGTAAATTTATTCTTTTTTATGTCCAAGCACAGAGACACAAAATAATTAGATAAAAATTCCTTTAGAGCAGGGGTAATTTATTTTATCTTTTCATATCCCAAACACTGGGGAAGATAAATGAATTAGCTAATGAATAAAATGAATGAATGAATAAAATAACAAAATTAATAATGGGAAGGATATTATTAAGAGGTGTATGTTGACTTTCAGTTTATGGAAAGCAGAAAAAAGAAAAAACACACACACGTTTTAGTGCCCCAGGGCCAGCACCTATGTCTTGCCTACTCCTGCCCCAGAGTGGTTTCCTTGTCTCCTCTAAAATGGGAAAGAGAAGAAGAGCAAGGGGTTCCTCCACCAGATGGACAGACTAACCGAATGCCCAGAACAGAGAGCCGTTTGCTAATGCCCGGGAGAAGAGGAAGGGCTAGAGGCAGAAAGTTGGGAAGCCAGAGCAAGATTGAGAGAAGTGAACATTCCCAAAGAGGGCAGGGAGGTAGATAACATAGTTGAATGAGGTCCCCAGGTCCCAGGGGTTGGGCGTTGTCCTGATAAAACCCTCTTGATTTCCAGCTGAGTGTCTATCATGATAGCTACTCAATAGGTGTTAGCATCATGACTAAATGGACAACAGATGATGTAGGCAAGACTGCTTCAAAGGTGAAGAGAGCTCTCAGAGTGAGGCATGGGTGGAAGAATTTGAGGATGGTGGTGATACTGGGAGGGAATGGGGGGGGAAAAAGCAGGGTCGGAGGGGGGGGGGCAATGTAAGAGAAAATAGCCTGGTTAAAAAGAATGTATGACACAGAAGAGAAGAAATGACTAGAAGTGAGAAAGAGTCATCTCTATACAAGAGTCAACTCTATACAAAAGGCAATATTTAGTATAAAGATTCTGCATGCATTTTTAACATCCTTTGTACATATCAACAAGTTAACCTGAGGAAAAATTACAGACCAAAAACATGTCATTAAGGCAGAGATTAAATACTTCAATATTCTAATCTTAAATTTGAGCTCTATTGTTGTGTAGATAGTTTCAAGGGACGGTTCCCAATGTCCTGATCAAACACCCTCTAACCTCATCTCCTGGTCCCCAGAGGCTCTCATTCCGAAGCCCATGGTTTTAGTTTTGTTCCTCTTCAAAGTCAAGTGCGGACTGAGTTTGCCACGGGCCCAGACCAGTGATTCCCTCTGTCCACTGCTAAGGCCCAGTCTTTTCTCAGCCCAGACAATCCCGTCCTGAGATCTGAAATCTGGTGTATAATCTGCACTTTTTCTTGCATGAGGGAGAAAACAGCAACCCTGCAACATGGCAGTGAGCAGCCGCCCCGCTAACTATTCCTGGATGTCACCCCGCAGCTCTCATTTCTGCCTCCCCCTCTGCAGCCCGGGTACGGCTGCCGGACTTGTCAGCACCTTGTCAGGCTCCCTGGTGCGTGGGCTACCGTCGGACTCTGTGTTCTTCACAATTATCCAGAAAAAACTCCCCAGAATCCTTCACAAGCAAAAAATATATATACTAACAGGTAAAAAAAACCACAAAGCGACTTTCAAAAATGCAGTCCCCTGAAGTGGGCGCTCCTTGCAAAGCTGCTGTGTCCCCTCCCTGTCGGCCCTGCAATGCCCTTTTGTTCGAGGTGTGACAAGGATGCGGGAGCCAGTGTGATGTCACGAAATAATACACACATGTCAGGCGTGCTTTCATGTCTTGGGTGCAGACCAGAATAAATTACTCCCGTGGAATGTTTTGCTTTTCTTTGCAGGGAACGGCCCCGCAGTGTACAAGGAGCTACGCTGACAAGAAGTGGCGGAGAACTATTATTAAAAAGAAGCTCCTGGAAGGGAGGGCTGAGTGGCCCAGGGTTTCACTGGGGTTCAGGAGGCGGAGGCCTGGGAGGGAGTCGTCAGGCGGACAGCAGCGAGACATGCGTCTTGTCCCGGAATTCTCACGGGCGGTGGTAGGGAAACGAGTCCAGCATGACATGAGCGCGAGGGAAGCGGTTCTCAGAACTGAAGGTGAACCGAGAGGAATTGGCAGCTGCCTGGACGTGCCAGCCAGGGAGGCCAGGGTATCGGAGACACGTGACAGACCGAGCGAGACAACTGCAAAGCTCCCCAAGCAGCTCCCCGGAGGGCTTGCCAGGAGGCCAGATGCTGCTCCTGGAAGAGTATTCTCCCTGGTTGGGCATCTGGGTTGAGCGCTTTCCATGTCAAGAGGAGAGGAGAGGTGGTAAAGGCAGAGCCGTCCCTGCCTTTTAATAAAATGTAAGCCTCCGAAGTGTACATATATGCTCATGCACACCCACACACAGCATTAATGCATGTGGACATGGAACATGTTTTAAAAAGAACTCCTAAAAATAAAACTTTCCCCGGTGCTTTTTAGGTGGAAAGCGAAGTGTTAGGGGGAAGGAGAGAGGGAGGGAGGGAGGGAGGGAGGGAAAGAGAGGGTGAGCTGGAGAGTTGGAGAGAGAGAGAAAGAACACAGACACCAAGAAAAACCCTTATATCAGTATGTCAGCTTCCTAATTAGTTAGGTGATTTTACTTAAAGAGAGGGGATTATAGTTGGCGTTCAATTAAAAAAGGAAAGGGAATTCGAGCGATGGGCTTGTGCGTCTATCACCGTTGGCTGGTCTTTCTCACTCGCTGCCTCATCATTCCTTCTTCCCTGGAAACACAGCCGGGTATTGGTGTTGGCAGGAAAGCAGAGTGTGGTCTAGTGGACTGGAAATCAGGTGACTTGAGGTCTGGTTGATCTCCCCCCCCCCTTTCACTTTGAAGTTTCTCTGTGTCTCTGCTTCACAAAACAGGAACTGAATTTCTCATACACTTAAGAGTGGAGGACAAGCGTTTGTATTTTGCTTTGCCTAATGCTAACTAATTCAAGGTAGTCCTATGAGGTCAATATGGGACCTGGAAAAAATGATGGACAGGGAGGTTGCTTGATATAATAGGAGATAGGAGCAGTAGTCTTTAATTTAGTAGTGACAGTAATGCCAGAAAATATAAAACTAAGTTTTTATATTCTGAGATCTGTTACAAGTCCCAGATAATCAAGAAATCAGGAGAACTGGCACCTCTCCCCTTACCCCCCTGGACAACAGCGACAGGTCTGACAGGCTCCAGCACCGATGGGTGGTCACTGACCCCTGACCAAGTCTTCCTCGGTAGGAGAGCCTCTCTTAGCACCCCTTCATTGTGCTCAGGGCCTCTGCACAGGCCATCTTAATATTGACACATATTACTTCTTTTACAATCAGGGCTGCTTTTCTCTTCATCATGATGAAAAGATAAACATCAGGTGAAGAGAGAGTTGAGAGGAACAGCTTACTAACCAATACCCTCAGAATGTAATGTTCCCTAGTCTTAGCCTGAAATATATCAAGTTTCCAAGTTTCCAGTTGATCTTAAGTGGAACCATCACTGACTATTAGATGATCATCTTCTCTCTCGATGAAGTCATGTGACTCCATGTGTTCAACAGAAATTGCTGACTATCTGTGATGTGTGGGGCTCTGTACTAGGCTCCGGGGTGTAGCAAGAGTCAACATGATGCACATCCCTGCCTTCCTAGAGCCTATGCTCTAATGACAAAGGGACCAGGTCAGTTTCTTATAATTCCCACCTTCATCAATATTTTAAGGACTTAACTGCTATCAGTAACATTTTTTCTTCCAGCTTATAATATTTATTCCTGTGATTTTTCAAGTGCCAAAAGCTGAAGGCTCAAACAGTAGCTAGATATCACTGTAAATTCTGCCCAATGTCCTGTTATCATGAGAATTTTCTAGGCCTCCTTTTGGAAGTAATAGTTTTAACCACAAAAAAATAATAGTTCTGCTCTTGCCAAGTTTTCTTTGTCACCGTGCATGCCATTCTCAGACTCCTTTCCCAGGCTCTTCCTCTAACGACCCCTCAGTGTTAGACGTCCCCAGGAATCTGTCCTCAACCCTCTTCTCTCTTCTCACCCTTCCTTGAGGTTATTCATGACCTTACCCCGTTGCCATCTTTAAACCCATGAGTCCTAAATTCAGACCTAGACCCCAATCACCTTTCCTGAATTCCCAACATATAGTTCTTATCTTCTAATAGATGTCATGAATGGAATATAAACAATGACCAAATCACATCGTGTCCCCAAAATTTCAACTTCTTTCATGCTTCCAATTTTATCCTTGTCCTCTATCTAAGTTCAGGATATCATCAGTTACCTAGTTAAAAACCGGGTGTCATCTGAAATCTTCCTTATTTCTAACTCTTGCATCCCTTGCCCCATCCCCTCCGCCCCCACCTCCCTTAGTTTGAGATCTCTAGCTTGGACTATCATACAGTCCTCTTAACAAGGTTCGCTACCTCTAGCATTGCCCTCCTACAGGCTATTCTTCACACTTAAAAGGATTGTGATCTCTAGAAATACAAATCGCACCACCGTATCTCCCTGCTTCAGACCCTTCAGTGATTTACTGTCTCCAGAATGAATTTCAAATTCTTTAGCAAAGCGTATAATGTCCTGCACAATTTAGCTCATTTACTGCATTCTCAGCTTACGTTCTACCGCTTCTAGGATCCACCATTTCTGTACCACGCTGTAGTTCTTCTCGGTGCCTCTTGGTAGAGAGTATTCTTCCTGCTTACCGTCGGCCTGTTGGCTGCCACACTGCCCTCCCTAGAGACAGCGTCTGGCATTTGGGAGGCTCTCTGGTTTCTCTAGGCTAAATTTCAGCACCTGCTTGGTGTTTTCATAGAGTCTTGTGATTTAGCACCATATTTATTATAATTGTTTGTTAATTTACTCCAGGAAACTATAGGATACATGAGGGTAGGAGCCCCCTTTCTGCCTCTAGTATCAAATTGTGTGGGCAGCAAATTTTTTCTGTAAAGGGTCAGAGAGTAAATATTTTTGGCCTTGTGCAACTGGTTACAATTATATAACTCTCACCATTGCAGCGTGAAAGTAGCCATTGGAAGTATATAAATATATGAGGGTGTGTGTGTGTTTGTGTGTGTGTGTGTGTGTGTGTGTGTTCCAGAAAACTTTAACAAAAGCAGGTAGCAGGCTGGATGTATTCCATGGTCTACAGTTCCCAACTTCTGATCTAATTCAGTGCCTGGAGTACAGTAGTCACTCATTAAGACTTCCTGCAGTAATGGGTGGATAAGATTTTACAGTTAACATTTTCACAAATGCAAATTTATTTGACCTAGTGCACACATGAGCAAAAGGGAGGGCTAGAGACCTTAAAAGGTTTTCTTAATGTTGTACAGTTTCTAAGGGCTGAGGTTGGGATGTGGGCTTATGTCTTCCGATTCCAAATCCTTGATTCTTTCCATTAGGTAAAACGCCAAGATTCATGGTGGAAAAGGGTGCAGCAACTTAAAAACCTTGCCTCTTATGAGAGAAACACACTCCGTGGGGTGGTTCCACCACTAATAGGGAAGACAGTGATAGATGGGCAGTAGCCATTTTAAGTTTTGTTTTTTTTCCTCCCTATTATTCAGTGGTTAATTTTCCCATTCAGATGTTAAATCAAAAGATCAAAAGTAATAATTTCACTCCGGTCTTAAAAAGCCTTATCTCCCAAAGCCTTCCTGCAGAACAAGGGTCCACCACTGGAAGGATCATTGAACCCTAGTCCCCAGCTCACAGACCTTATAAATCCTGTGCCAAGATGTCTCCTAAGTAGATGACATTTTAATGATTACTACAGGGAGTTGGGAACTATTGCTTCATCCTCACGATCAGAGTAATTAATTTTCTTAACTACCAGGCCAAATTCTGCCACGGGAGTCCAGTTGAGAAATTTCAGACCCATAGGAAGTACATTAGCTCTTCAAAGTGATTAGGGTGCCATTTCAAATACACAAGCAAAGGAGCTATTAGGCTTCTGGCTTATTTCAAACAACTTGCAGCCCCTGTCCCTCAGGGAGGAAAAAAAAAGGAAAAGAAAAAAGAGAGAGAGAGAGAAAAAAAAGAAAATAACAATTTGCACAGGTTCCTCATTTTCCAGTAAAAATACCCAGGGCTTGCAAGTCGTGGGATATCAGGTATTGTGGTTGGGTGAGAGACCAAAGTGTACAGAAAAAGGGCGGAGTGCCAGAAGTCAGCACAGAAAAACACATCCTGCTCCAAAGCACACGGGGCCGAGCCTTCAGAGGCCCGCGGCAGGCAGACGGCTTCACCAGGCACGGCTCCATGATCAGGGAGAAGGGCACGGGCTTACGGGCTTTCCAGTCTATTCTATAACCCTGTCTCATTTTCCCCGCAAATATCAGAAATGCCCGCTATGTATGCCGCTTTAAAGACAGGGTGGATGGATTCTTACCTCACCATCGTTTCCTCACACAACCCTTATATTTCTAGATCATCATCGTTTGAGTTGCCTTTGACATGCTTTTGTAGAATATTTTATTTAACATCCGTGAAGACCACAGAGAAGCTTTAAATATCAGTTTACTCTCACAAAATAGCCACAGCTCACCAGTCTCGCCTTTCACGGAGGCATTCGACTGGCACCCTTCCATGAGATTTGTCTATTCAGCCATATCAGTTTTTCACCTTGGAATTCTATGAACAGCTGGGAGATTTTCTTAGAGTCAATACAAAAGGGAAGATTTTTAGCTCCCCTTTCAAACTCTTTTATAAAGTGCAAGTCTCCTATAAGACATTTATTTGCATTCAAAGTCTGCAGCCCGTATATTCTTCCAAGGCTGTTTTTGGAAGTCAACAAATGACTATTGCGTGTCATCTCTACAGGCCACCCACTTCTAAGACATGCTGATGTTCTGTGAACAACGCATACCTATTTGAGAACTGAATTTGAGATTGTTTTGTCTTCCAAAATGCATGCCACAAAGTAAATCTGGCTAACAAGTTTGGGTTAGTGGTGCATTTTTGTATTTATTTTCTAAAAATCTGTAATTATATTATTTTTAATCCTGGAAATAAGAATGTGGGAAAGACTTCAGCAGTGGCTAAAAGCCTTAATGATAGTAATTGCAACACACATCCCAGGACTGCAAAAGGCCAGCATGTGGTCTAGGCGGATGTGGAGTTGATAGAAGTCGAGGAGGGTGTCCATGCGGGGTTGAGGCACAGGAGAAGGCCCTACCGGCTTCAAAACATCTCCCTTCCCAGGCCTCCACAAGGCCAGTGTGCTGTTCTGCCTGGCAGGAAGCCCTCACTGTGAGACACATTCTGATAAGTTGGACAATGAGCAAGAGAACTGTCCCTCGGAAACTGCTGTAAGGGGAGCCTCTGCCTGCGAAGCTCAGAGAGGCCTGGGCCCGCCTCCACCCTCCTCAGCCGCTGAAAGGCAAGGAGGCCAGATTCTCTCGCAGCAAGCTCCCATGTCAAAGGTGAAGATAGTCGGGTCTGAGAACATGGAGCAAGATGTGGATCAGGTGGATGTAGAGTCGGACACAGACTGGAGTTAGGCTCTGGAGTACACGTCGGGGTTGGGCACGGCATGGGGGTGTCACGTGGTTTGTCAAACATGTGAAAACAGCCTCACCAGGACTGGGGAAACTGGCTGAGTTGGGCCAGCATAGAAACTATGGTTTTGGAAAACGATTCTGTGGTGAGACGAAGAATTTTCTGGAAGCCGGGAAATTTGGCAACCCAGCCTTTGCAATTCTTCCTGTATTTATTTCATTGAAAGTTATTATATATTTGTCTCACTATAAAAATAGTACACGTCAACATATAATGTTTATCTAGACCCTAACATGGGCTATTAAAAAGATTATTCATTGACTCCTCCTCACACAAATAGGATCAATTGCAATCTCTACTTTGTAGACAGAAGACGAAAGCTCAGAGTAAAGGGGCTTGTTCATGGTGTGTCTCCGGTGAGGGGCAGAGCCTCCACTCACACTCAGGTCTCCTACCTGCAAAGCCTGTTCTCTTTACCTGTCTTCCCCAGCTCAGGCTCCTTCTACACCGTAGGTAGAAGTGAAAAGGAAACACATGAGAGAAATAAACTTCTCATAATGCAACAACTCTAAGAAAGAAATAGTAACATCTCAGCATATATCTTTACAGTCTTTTCCAGATGCACGACTTTTCCACATATTTATAGTTCTACTCCCTCTGAGTATATAAAATATTATATCCCTGCCTTTAACTTAGCACAAGCATTTCCCTGAATTTAAAAAACCCCAATTAGCTATGAACCACATTTCCCTAAAATAGTATGAACTGATACCATGTACCATGTTCTGTCCTCCATCACTGAACGCTTCGGCCGGCTGTCTCCTGGTCTCCACCAGTGCAAATGTTCTGTTGTAAACAATTTATCTGCAGAACCAGCCTGCTGTTACTTAGGATAGGGTCCCAGCAGTTAAGACGACCACTCAAAACGTATAAAGATTTGAAAAAGTTTTCATTCTTGAGATATATTACATGTTTGCCTTTTCCAACATGCAGAGAGATACATCCCACTGAGCAGCATGTAGAGGGCTTGATTCAATACACACCTGACAAAATGGGATTCATCTTATTTTATTAGTTTTCTATAACCTCATCTTTTTCTTTCTCCTTCATGCATTTGCAAAATAGAGAAAAGGGTGCACCATTCTAGCAGGTCTTCCTCTTGCTTTTTAAAATTAATGTTGGAGGGACTATTTTCACAGTTTGAAACCTCAGACTTATCTCCATGGCTGACTAGACATGGGCGATAAAGAAAGGAAAGAAATAAAGACTGTATGGCCCTGGCTGGCACAGCTCAGTGGTTAGAATGTCGACCTGGGGATCGGAGGGTTTGAGTTAGACTCCTGTTCCAGGGCATGTACCTGGGTTGCAGATTCATTACCCTGCCTGGTTTGGACACATGTGGGAGGCAACCAATCGATGTGTCTCTCTCCCACTGATGTTTCTCTCTCTCTCTCTCTCTCTCTCTCCCTCTCCCCCTCTTCCTCCCTCCCTCCCTACCCTTCCTCCTTTCCTCTTTCCCTCCCTTCTACTCCCCTAAAAAAATCAATGGAAAAAGTTTCCTCGAGTGAGGATAGAAACAACAACAACAACAACAAAACTGTGTGAAATTTTTTTTTATGAAAAGTCTCAAGACTTGGACCATTTCTTTCCACTTGATGTCCACCCCTCCCATCTATCTGTGTGGCCTCCTGGGCTCTTCTCTCATTCTGTCTTGTTCGCCTTGCACTCTGTTGCCAAGTGAGTCTTTCATAAACACTAAGCATGTTTTGCAATTGTCTGATAGGTAAGGTTTCGACAGTTCTCTGTTTCTTATATAAATCCTTTGCCCGGCTTTCAACCTCTCAACCTACACACCAGGTTTTTTTTTTTTTTTTTTTTGGTGTTTTTTTTCACCAGCAAGTAAACCTTACCTTTCCAGGTCCTCCTTCCCATTAACTTCAGCTTCGCTTTGCCTCCCTACTTTTCCAAAGAAGCAGGCTAAAGGCAAATGCACTTGACACTTATATTTTATACAGATAGAACTTGCCATTTATGTCACAGTTCAGAAGGTACCCCAGGTCCTTCCAGTGCTTCTCACTGTAATGTCAATTTGTGAAAGCGGCTATAAATAAAGGCTGCTAGTTGATAGCATTTTGAAATGATAGCTTATGCTGAATTCCTGTTCTCAAGCTATCACAGCAGAAGCATAGAACTTGAACTCAAGTTTGATCAAGAACGAGGACTCTGAGACTATTTAGCCTTTACAGCCATTGTGTAATCTTATGGTTAATATAATCACAACCCGTTAAAGTTCTGGCTTCGTGGCCAGAACTTGCATTCACCTTCTAGTCCAATTGTGCAGTATCGAGCTTTCTCAGTTGGCACTTCTCTGCTTTCAAGGGAGCATTTAACTCAGACCTCTGCAAACATGGAGCTCTGTTCTGTTGGCTGTAGAGTACGTAGGCCAAGTGGAATTTCTGGCACTTCATTACATTCCCTGACCCTCACTAAACAAACTTCAAAATATATATATTTGCAACAATTTGGAATAAACACTACATACAAGTGTTGATGGTAGATTTTTCTGAAGAACTACCAAATGCATCAAGACTAAGGAAAACATTCTAATGATTCTTTCAAACATGAATATATTTAAATTCTCGTTAAACAATCTTCTTATTTAGTCTTCTCAGGCTTTGATGACATGCCACGATTGGCTGTTTATCAAAAACTTAGCAAGAAATGCTTAACAAGATATAATCATGTGCACACACTTGTGCATAATTAAACCCAGTTTAAAAATCAGTGCGCAGTGGAATATGGTCACACCACTCAAGAAAGGTGGGTGACTGGCAAATGACACTTGTCTATCTATAATGAAGAATCTTATAATGTGAATGCTGTGAAGGTGATATAGTAATCCGTTCTTAAATCTTAGTTAAATACATCTATTTCCAACTCTACTGAGCTGAATGAAAGTTCTAGCAAAGTCAGGAAGTTAATTTAGGCATAAAAACAATCAGGCATTAGTTGTTCACACTGGAATGGTGTGGCATGGAGGTGAAGATTCTCATCCTTCCAAGGTTTTTAATTGGATGGATTCTCATCTGTGTGTTTTATTTGTTTTTAAAGAAGAATTTAGCTGACTCTCATTTTCTTCATTTTATAGCTGTTCTTTCAGTTGGAATGGAAGAGGATTAATTGAGACTGAGTAATTGATATTTCTCAAGATATACAAGACTAGGTATTGCATCGCATTAAAGACTACACTTTCCCATTTGTTTTATGACTTTGTCCAGTTAACGTTACTGAGATAAGCGCTCTGGTATTTACTTGTAACTTGAAACCCTTTTCACAGTGTGACTGGATCCTACGGGAAAAGAATTAACATAAGAGGAATGCTTACCCTGTGCCAGGCATTTTATATGCATTATCTCATTTAATTCTCATAACCACAGGATATGGCTGACATAATTTAATCCAATTTTATGTGCCTGGGATTATAAAGGGAGTTAAGTATAGAACAAGGATTTGACACTAGATCTACCTATTTCTTTAAAGCCCAAGATCCTTTCACTAAATCACACTGGGTTTCCCACTGTAGCCAGGATGTGGAGGTGACAGGAAAGGCCATTCTAACAACGAGGGGTCCTCTGAACTGCGACACGGGTGCCCCTCTGGGAGTAAAATAAGTAAGAGGATAAGATGACTAATTAGATTAAGACATGTACCTAAAGTAGTGACTAGTTAAGCAAATTATGAGCTATGCATACCATTGAATGCTATATCTTCATTAGAAAGAATCAGATGAGTCTGTTTAATGAAATGTGAAGCTGTCTATGAGTTGCAAAGTAGTTGCAGGAGAATATGTGCTGTATGATATACTTTGACACAATCAACAACCATACACACATTTTTGCATGTGTTTAGAAACAGGTCTGGAAGGACATATACAAAAGTGTTAGTTACTTCTACTCAGCAGTCTAAGAATGACTAGTAGGCAAATTTCACTTTTTAATAATATATTCACCACTGTTTAAATTTTTTGTGTGCAATCACATGTATTACATTTACAATTAAAATTCATGTAATGAACTCATTGAATAATCTGCAGAAATGACCAGACCCAAGGAATGGCGATTAAGGTGATGAAGGAGATTTAACCTCACAGAAGTAAACTCTAACAAGCTTTAACATGACCATATGCATATGGTCAAAGCTAAAACCTTATCACTTGTATTGAGCTCTGCCTTATCTGAGGAAGGCGTTAACAGAGGACAAATGAGTAACAGCCATTTCAAATTTAACATGTCCAAAAGGGCCCTCTACTTACCCATCTGTGTAGCACTACCATTTTTCCATTCGCTCAAGCCCAAGCCCTGAGAGACATACTTGATTTCTCCTTGCCCTTACTCACTGCATCCCAACCAGGCAAATCCAACCTGACCCAACCCTAGAATATCTCTCCAAGGGCTCCACTCAAGCCACCATTATCTTTTGCCTGGACTACTAGGGTTGCCTCCTAATAGGTGCCCCTGCTTTCCCTTTTACAATCCATTCTCCACATGGCCAGTGTGACCTTTTATATTCCCCCAGTTGTGGTTCTTCATTGTATTTACAATTGATTACAAATGTCTTACTGTGATCTGACACCCATTTAACATTTGTGACCCCAACTCCCACCACCATCCCCCCCGTTCAATAGGCTCTAGCCATCCTGGCTTTTCAAATACAATAAGCTCTTTGGGTTCTCTGGGTTTTTACACTTGTTTTTTTTCTGCTTGGAATACTCTTCTCTTACAGGATGGCACCTTGATAATTTGAATCAACATTTTACCGATGAGGAAATAAAATTTCAGAGAATTTAAGTACCTCATTTATGGTCCTAGCACTTGGTACAAGGCAGGGCTAGGTTTTGAACTCATGTCTGAAACATCTCATACCTTTCCCATTGTACTATACAACAAAGTAAAGATGACCCATCTCACGGCTCTGAGTATAGTTCTGACTAATCAACAAGTATCTATTCACTGAAAAGGCCAGGATAAAATCAATTCAGTCAGAAGTTCTTTTTGTAGCTTCTCCTTCCTACCATTAGTACATTCTCCAACTTCTGCAGGAAGGCTTAGATGATTGAGAGGGGAAAATATTAGATATATTTAGAAACTCTTATCTTACAGATCTGAAATTAAATATTGTTCATTTAAGAAAGGAGTATATGACACAACCAGAAACCTTTACAACTTACTTAGTCAGATGTCCAAAGAGGACTTTCATGGTGTCACGATTTGATGGAGGGAGTTTTTGTACAAGGGACTTCATAGTTTCAATTCTTGTGTTGTTATCTTGCTTTTCTGAAAAATAAAATAAAAACAAAGGTTAGAAAAAAATAAGATTTCATAGATACATGAGGGAATTTTTTAAGGAGAATTTTGGACTAAGAATTAGCAGCATAAATCCTACTCAGCAGCCAAAGGTTATAGGTGTGCTCAACATTATCATGGAGTTTCTTCATTTTGACTCTGAATTAGATCATGGCTGTGTGACGGAGATTGGCCATAGAGACATAAGTCAAAGTATTATGTGGGACTCCTGGGAAGGACATGCATAGGTGCTCATTTAGCTATTGAATCAAATCTCACAAGTGTTTTTACTATTATACAAGGTGTGGTAGGATGAATAATGAACTTCCAAAGATGCCCATGTCCTGATTTCTGGAACCTGTAAGTCAGCGGTTCTCAACCTGTGGGTCGCGACCCCTTTGGGGGTCGAACGACCCTTTCACAGGGGTCGCCTAAGACCACTGGAAAACACATATATAATTAGGTATTGTTTTTGTGATGAATCACTATGCTTTAATTATGTTCAATTTGTAACAATGAAATTGGGGGTCACTACAACATGAGGAACTGTATTAAAGGGTCACGGCTTTAAGAAGGTTGAGAACCACTGCTGCAAGTATTTTACCCTCCATAGCAAAAGGGATGTGTCATGTGATTAAATTAGGGGTTATGAGATGGGGAGATTTTGCTGGATTATAAGGGTGGGCCCAGTGTAATCATGAAGGTGGTTAAGAAGGAACCAAGAGGATCAGAGTCAGAGACAGAAGTCATGTGACAGAGGAAGCAGGAAAAGAAATGGCTGTGTGATAAAGGGCCATGGGCCAAGGAACAAAACAGCCTCTAAAACCTAGAAAAAGAAAAGAAATAGACCTCCAGAAGGAAGTCAGTGAACTGATTTCCATTTTCTGACCTCCAGGAATGTAAGGTAATAAATTTGTATTGTATGAGCTTGTGGCAGTTTGTTACAGCAGCAACAGGAAACAAACACACAAGGACACAGTGTGATTTAATTACCAATATTCTATTGTTTGCTTGATTTTGTGGAAGAGTAAATAATTTTTTATTACTTCTATGCTATCCTGTTTCTGTAATACATTTTGGTTTTTGCTATGAATTAGGAAAGTGCAAAAACAAAAATTGAAAGTATAAAATATAGTCATATACATTTAAAAAATAAGTTCTTCAAAAATGCATGCCACATGAATTTCTTTCCTTTATTTTGTTTATTTTTTACTTTTATGGGCATGGATGGCATAATAAAAACTAAGTTACTTAGTACACCAGAGAATTCATCTTGCCATAGTTTTAACCAGGGAGGAGAATTATAATTATTTATTAAACTCAAACATTTTCTATACTTCAATCTCTAACTACTAGCACAGAGCTCCGAGTGACCCTAAAGAGGCTACTGCTGCAAAAGATAATGTAGAAGAGAATAATATGTAAGGCAACACTCATTCAATATCCATTCTCTTCTTCCTTAGCAAGGCAATCCCATTGTTGTGGGAATGCCAATATACCCACTTAAAAGAGCTCATTTCCTAGCTTCCTTGGCAGCTGGAGTGGCCATGTGACTAAGATTGGCCATTGAAACTTAAGTCAAAGTGCAATGTGGGACTTCTGGGGAGACCATGGAGAGGGTGCTGGTTTAGCTTTTTAGCCTTTTCACCTCTGCTCTTCAGAATGAAGATAGAATGGATATAGCATGAGATGACACAGAACGGAGGCCCAGCAGAGTGGAACTCATGGCTGGGAGGCCCTTCCCTGAATCTGTGGAGCAGTCACTGGTCCTACCTGCCTGTCTCTGAGTTTCTTTGACATAGAAAATAAGCCTCTGTGTACTGGAACCTTTATGAGCGGTTCTCTGATACTAAAGCCAAACAGAGCTCCTAATATGATGTGCCTCCTGAAGCCCAATTTGTAATCACCTGTTATTAGGTAGATGAACTTAATAAAGTGGAGTGAGAAAGAGAAACAGGCAGGGTATTTAAAATACACTGCTGCAAACAAACAAACAAACAAACCACTTTTAATAAGAAATTATGGGGAAAATATCCTGCAGAAGATGGTATTTGGTGAAAGTGGGCTGGGGTAGTCTTCCTAGTAGAACTGTGCTTGGAAGCTTTTCTTCTTGCTCCTGAAACCGCAAAGGCCTATAAATAATACCCCCACAGTCACAGCTTTCAAAGTTGCAGTTATTCTTAGGTGAGTTCCAACATAATATGGATTGGACAACTGTCAATGAGAGAGAGAGAGAGAGAGAGAGAGAGAGAGAGAGAGAGAGAGAGAGAGAGAGGCCAGTTGCAACATCATAGAATACAGAAAATCTAATCTTTCTACCCAAAGGTTAGAAAGACTCCTTGGAGTTTAATGATTCTAATATATTGTGATGCTTCATGAGACCAGTTGGAACTTATGAGACACCAGAAACTCAGGAAAAGAAAGAAAACAAGTCAATTATGAGAGTGAAATTGGTACAGTATTCCCAGGACAGAGCTCTTGGGACACTTGGGTACCCTGTATCTGGCCATCTGAAGCTAACGCTACACACCAATGAGTATATGCAAAGATATATAGCCCATGCTGGTAACAGAATTTACCCGAGGATCTGTTGAACCACTTGGTTCAGGCAGTAAAGGTGATAACAGAAGAGGTGGTAGCAGTAGTCCCGATACCTATTGTGACAGTCCTGAATAAGGATGTCTTACTGTTAAAAGGTGGTAGAGGAGAAAAGAAGGGAAGGGAGGGGAGGAGAGGAAACCTTTCTAATTTCATGAAAATCTCTGGCCATAGTGATGATCAAGTCAATGTCAGAATCTCCAAAAAAGCGATCAATTGACATTGAGGACTACAGAAGCAGCAGCCATAAATCAAGCTGGGCAAATGATAAGTAGAGAGTGGTCCACATGAGTATACCCAGCAAACATCTGTTTTAGGGAACATGTGATCTAGTCAAGAGTGGTTGCAGAAAGGCTGGGTGTGGAGTTGCATAATTGGAAATATATGAATTTGCGAGATCACTGCCATGGTGCTCGGGCAGCATTTAAAACTTCACCAAGTCTGTTAAACCACCAGGTTAAATACTCGTGAATTTCCCTAGACAGAGTCAGTTCTTCTTCTGTGCTCTGTTACTCTAGCACATTCTATTCCACATACTAGTAACACTGCCATGGTTTGAAGCAATCCCAGTGCCCATCACTAGAGGAGTGGATAAAAAGCTGTGGTACATATATATATACAATGAAATATTATTTGGCCATAAAAAAGAATGAAATCTTACCATTTGTGACAGCATGGATGGACCTAGAGGGTATTATGCTAAGTGAAATAAGTCAGCCAGAGAAAGACAAATGCCATATGATTTCACTTATATGTGGAATCTAAAGAGCAATATAATCAAACAGATTCATAGGTACAGAGAATAGATTGATGACTGCCAGAGTGGTGAGGAGTTGGGGGACTGGATGAAAAAGCTAAAGGGAATGACAAGTACAGATTGGTAGTTATAAAACAGTCACAGGGATGTAAAGTACAACCTAGGGAATATAGTCAATGCTAGTAATATTATAATAACTATGTATGGTGCCAGTTCAGTACTGGAAATATCAAGTGGACCACTTTGTAAAGGACATGATTGTCTAACCACTGTGCTATACACCTGAAACTAATCTACACTAATAAAAGAGAAACATGGTAATTAGCGTATGACCGCTACCCTTTTCATTGGCTAATCAGTGAGTATATGCAAATTAACTGTCAGCCAAGATGGTGGCAGGCAGCCAGGCAGCTGAGAACAGGATGCTTGGTTGCCCCAGCGATAGAGGAAACCAAGGTTCCCGCCTGCAGCTGCGGGGCTCTGAGCTCCTGAAGCAACAGCTCCAAAAGATACAATGTTTCAATTATAGAAGCTAAAAGATGGCGGTTAATCTGCATACTCAGCGCAGCCGAGAGGCCTCCCGGCCCTGGGATCAGCGCAGCCGAGAGGCCTCCCGGCCCTGGGATCAGCGGAGCCGAGAGGCCTCAGGGCCCCGGGATCAGCGGAGCTGAGAGGCCTCCCAGCCCCGGGATCAGGGGAGCCGAGAGGCCTCCCGGCCGCCTGGATCAGCGGAGCCTGATGGAAGCCCTGTGTGATTATGCACCCTGGGGGTTCAGAGGTCCTGTCCTAGGCAGAGGCCTATGGCGAAATTTTCGACTCTGAGAAGCAGCCTACGGGCTGGAAGGGGGCTCCTCTGACCTCAGTGCTGGAGAAGACCATTAAGCAGAAAACTAAAGAAACCGATTTTACATCATTTCCCAGGTGTAGAACAGTTGGCATGTAAGCCCCTGACCAGTGCCCAGCCTCTCCTCTGTCAGTCTATCTCACTCTTAGGTACCATGTTCTTTGTTCTGTCTTAACTGCAACTCATTTTTAAACTAGATTGCTTTTAAAAGAAGACTAAATAAAGTTTCCCTTAAGTTATTTAGGTGGTGCTGGGGCTGCTGGGGCTGCTGGGGCTGCTGGGGGCCTGATAAAAGACACAAACACGCAGCGGGGGGCCTGTACCCAGCAGCCCCAAGGCCCGCCACCTTGATGCTGGGGCTGCTGGGGGTATCAGAGACACAAACCCGCAGGCCCGGCACCCAGCAGACCCAAGGCCTTTGTGGCAGCACTAAGGAGCAGCAAGCCAAGCGGTAGGAAGCAGCAAGCAGGTGGGCAGTAACAAGGGAGGGGTCCCAGACTGCAAGAGGGCACATGCTGGGCTAAGGGACCCCCCACCCATCCCCAGTGCACGAATTTCGTGCACCGGGCCTCTAGTACAAAATAATAGTAAATGTAAACTATAGTTGAAAATAATTTTAAAAATTAAAAAAAATATTACCATGGTTTGAATGCCTATTGATTTCTCCCATTCAACCGGGAATTTTCCCACAAAGCTAGGAAGCACTTGCACTGGCATATAGTGGCTTAAATAAAGAATAAGTGAACCAATGAAAGACAAGAACATGGGTTGGAATAGACAGACCTTGCTTTGAATTCTGTAACAGCTTTTTATTAGCTGATCTTGGACAAGTTTCTTATTTTCTCTAAATAATACTTAAAAAGCCAGTTTTATAGATTGAACAAGATAGTATATAATGCACCTAGAACAATGACTAGTAAAAAGTAAGTATTTCATAAGTGTTTCCCTTTTCCCCTCTTCACCTTCTTTGAGAGCCATGCCGGTCGGGTTTACTTTTCATTTCCAGCATTAATCACACCATCTGGTTGCAGTGAGCATTCAAATGTAGTTGAACTGAGGTGGTGCCAGTGGTGGCAATGCTCTTGCTGTGGTAGCCTGACATTTCACAACACTGACTACTCTGTGAAAGGCTGAGAGACTGACGATCCGACTGGTGAGTAGTTCAGTTACATAGAAGAATCCTTGTAAAAGTCTACGGTGGTTCCCATATCTGCTTATAAGAAACATTCTACATGAAGTGTATTTTATAGAATTTTTTTATCTTTCTCAACTTTCACCCACACTTGAAGAATTGGACAATTGAATTGTGCTATACACATTGTGTGGCTAAGTTGTACATACATGGAGGGGGAATTGGATGATGGCTTAGAGAGGGCTGAAATATTATCAAGGAGGAGCAATTTATTTTCTTAGAATAGAATCTTTGAAAAGGTTATAGGAAAGCAGTGGTTTCCCATTCAAATCAGTACCACACCCACTTGTCCATAGCTTGTAAAATCAAGAAATAACGCAAACACTTCTAAGTGGAAGAACATCTAAAAATACAATTGGAAACGTTGAAACCGAAATGACACCTTTTCAGATCTAGTTTATTGACGTGTCATATTAGGAATTGGAATTGCATACATAATACAGGAGTAGTTAATGAGCTAAGATTCATACACAGCTTACTAAAGATGTGTCAACTGTCTTCAATTGATTCAGTGAGCATGTGAAAGACAGCACTTTCTATTAATATTTCTCCTTCAGCATATGGTTTCTCATTATTGTGAAGTATTGAGAGTTTTGAGAAGACTGAGATATCTCTTATGGAAGTGGGAAACAAGGAACTTTTTTTCTACATGGAGAAATAGAGTTAAGTTGTATACAAAAAGGCTTATATAAAAGTCTTTTCAGTAATAATAAACTCTGTAATTCTTTGCCCCTTCACTCACATTTGCTTCTACCTTTATTTCTTAATGACTGATTTTTATGCTCTATACTCTTTAATACCTCCTTTTTAGCTCCCCACCCTTATCCCAACAACCTCTCCAATCTCTAAGCTGTGAACCCACAACTGCATACAAACTCTTTCGGTAGGACTTCATTTTTGTCACCCACTAGTGGAAAAAAAATGTTTATGTAAAAATATACATAATGCACATGTAGACATTAAAATAAGAAACCATTTCTTATTGATGCCCACTTCTCACTCACCTGGCCCCATTCTTCTCAAACTACCCCAAATTCTGTTGTAAATGAGCTTCTTCAAAAACAACTTCAGGATACTTAAAGAAGTAACATCTTCTACATGATGTGAAATAGCTTTAACATTATGATAAGGATGTGGCTTTATAGTTTCCCCCTGGTTCATGAATTTGAGGACACATTTAAAAAATACGCTTTACGATGGTTACATTTGCATTTATCTGCATGAAATGTTGCTACTAAAACAAGGATATTTACAACCGAATGCGTTTTTGCAGCGAGATAAGATAAAGTCATACAGTGATGGAGAGAGTTCTACACAGTCCAGGACTCTGGACCTCCGGACCCTGGAACGCTTTTCTGGCCTTATCATCCATCCATTTACTATTCTTAACTTATTTATGGCCACATGTTGAATCATATTTCAAAATAAATTGTGCTTTGTTATAGAGGTCCACTCAGGGGAAGAAAAGACTGAATTCTCCCGGTCACCAATGCATCAGGGGCACTCTTCAGTCCATTTATCTGTAATTCTTAGAGGACAACTGTACCCCTTTGTCTGAAGGAGGTCAGCAGTAACACAGCTGTTCTGCTTCTGAAAGCTATTCTGGAATGTATAATGCATCCAGCATGAAAAATGGTAGTCCCTTATATGTCAGGGATATATTGGGAAGAAAGCAGTCTAATTTCTATCCAGTTTGTACTTTATGCATCATGACCACTTCAGAATTTACTTAGAGACTGTCCTGGCTTATAGGAGGACTGAGTGTCTTCACAGAATCTTTTAAGCGTACTTACCAACCGGTTACAAATCTTTGAGGATATTCCTTGTAATTTATAAAACTTGAGTTGGATGTTAAGGAGTCATCCAAGGCATGATGCCACTTGCTTGATAAATTCCTTTAAATAAGTTACATTTACTTTAGGAAGAGACACTCCCAGGGTGAATTCAAGACTCACGCATGGGTACAAATAGACACACACTTCAAACTCATGTTATAAATAAGAGAAGCAGTACATTTCAGAGGTATCTAAAAATTAGGTAGAACTGAAAAACTTGATGTTTTCAGTTTCTTATTTTAAAATACCAAAAAACAACCACCACCATATACTTATTTCATAAAATTGTTAGTAGTAGTAAATGTTTCAATGCATACATGTGCAGATATAGTAAATGGTCATTAAGTGTAAGTCCCCTTAAATCAAAATCTTTCTTTTGAATTATCCTCTGTATCAGCGCTGACATATGATTGCTCATAGTTCAAGGCTGTTTCCAAAATCATATGAAGCCATAAATTTTACTCTTTAGTACTCTTTCCAAAAAACAGAAACAGCCCAAACTGTGTGATATTTTTGTAAATACACAGAGTGCTTTCCATTATCAAAGAGCGCTTGGTTATAATTCCTCAGTAGATAGAGTATATCATAAATAGGTTCATCATTGTATCCTAAACAGTGGTCTCCAGGCTAACCTGGTGTTGGCAATTTGCACTTTTTCTCCAAGATTCCGTACTCCTCACCCATCTCAAACCAGAAAAGCCATCCTTTGCATCTAATTAAAAGGAAGCAATGCCTGAGCTACCTGGTACATTTGACTTTAGGTGTTGAGAATCCACGTCAAAACAGTTCAACTGGAGAACAGCGGTATGTGACTTGCAGCACAGGAGAGATGCCGCAGGAACGGACTCTAATTATTAGACTCAGGTGAGACCGTTTCCTTTATCTGGTGGGGATCAACTGGGAATTAGAGCTAATCACCTCTCTGGCAAACAGGCTTCTCTTGTATCAGAGCTTGTCCTTCCAGGAGATGTTAATATCTTCTCTGATTTTTGAATAAAGAAGCCCTTTTAGGGAAAATTTTTAAAATGGAAATAGCCTTCTCTAGCTAATAAATGGCCATAACAAGAACACTGGCCAACTGAGTGCCGTAGCCCATGGATCCTGCCCGGTGAGGGGAGCTTTGGTGTCCAGGGGTGCTTCTGCCGATCCAGGAGGAGCCCGCCCACCCCCAGCACGCGGTGAGGAGCCCACCTAATCTTCAGTGGGACCTCTATTTCTTGCTGTCTTTACTCCTACTCCCTGGCAATAAGCAATTCAAAATTATTAAAAAGAAAATAGTTTTATCTATTTCTTCAATCATTTTTAAAGTATTAAACATGCGTATGTATACGTGGTCGAAGAAAACATATCCATTAAGGCCCACGTGCTATCTGTGGCAGATACAAACAAAGTTGCTCATTTTGTAATCCAGAGGAGAAGAGTAATAACAATCACCATTTCTTTTTCATCTATGTTATTCTAGAACTTCCAGTGCGCCAACCTCACTCACATCGAGGGCAAGAATTCAAATTTTAGGTTCTCAATAACTTCTCATAAGTGGTATTGCTTTGGTGCAATCAATTTTAGGATAACATTTCCTAAAATTCACCAACCTAAAACTCTCTGAGGCCCAACTTCCTCAATGCTGCAGCAACGCCCCTCTTTGAATTGATGAGTAAGGCAGCAGTTGACACCCCAGCAACAATCTTCATGGAAAAGCATGGTCTTGTCCTCCATAGAACTCTTGTTTTCAAAGTAATCGTGGAGGTGTCATGGTGGCCAAGTCCATATCTGTAACTTACAGATCCTACTAATTCACCTTTAGGCCATAATCTGGGCTGAGAAAATAAAGCTCACTAGTTTGTTTCTTTGAAATCCAGTCCTCGTATGAAAATTTTCATTAAACTATATTAATTCATATATATCTAGTTTTACAGGCTTTTAAAAAAACAAGGATTACCATTTTGAGTCATTTGACATCTTTCTAATTATAAACCAGTAATTCTTTTTAAATACTCTAGTAGCTCTTTATATTAAGCATTATCTTTGTACATTTTCATAAGGGTAGAAACCCTACAAATACTTTTCTAGATAGGAAGTCTTTAATGTAAGTGCCTATCTCTTTCTATTGGTAGATAAATTAAATTTATAGGAAATTTTTAAAAATCTCACTTGCAAACAAGTAGGATTTGTCATGCAATTAAGACAAATGCTAAGAAACCTTTTTTAAAGGAAGCACATTAAACTTTATCCATAACTATTTCTTTTGAACAAAAACCCTCTGGAGAAGAGATAATGGTTCATATGTGAACTGTTTTCCTGGCCGGTTCACTTGACAAGGCCACACAGTGACATTGAGAGAAGGCAAAGTTAGCAGCACAAACATCAAAATCCTTTAAGAAATGGGGAATAAAATAATTTTATGATTCAGCCTTTTTTTTTTAATTGTGAGACTATTGTAAAAGAAGAAAAACAGGCAACATGTGGCAACTTTAGTCAGCATTTCTGAGCTGGGAATGATAAACACCTCTGCCTGGCTCTGGCATTTATCAGGACTGAGATATTATTACCACATAGAGTCACAGCATGGTTACTGTTATCATCGGGAAAAAGAGCCAGCTAATCTTAATGGTTTGTAAAGCCGTTACCTGCACTGGTCTGACATTTATCATGATCATTTTACCACATGGGTCCTACATAGCAAAGGTCTTTTATCTGGAAGGGACATCACTATGAATTATTATTTGCAGCTAGGTAGAAAATTGTATGTTGTAGATACCTTTTCTCATTATAAATCACACGGTCACATTTCACCATTTCCCCCAGAAAGCTGCTGAGCCCAGGTTTTTTTGCCACAGCTTGCTTTCCTCTCCCTCTCTCTCTTTTTCTTTATAGTTTCTTGAAAATATTAGCCATTTTTTTCATTAACATCCTTAATATAATTTTTGAAGAACTACATATATGGTAAGTGAATAAACGGATGCACTTCAATTATAAAGGGCTTTCTCCACATTCTGTAGAAGGGATCACATAGAACTTTAGAAATTGCAGTTGGTAAACCTACTTTTTTTTTTTTTAATGCTTAATGCTCCCTTCTGTCTTGGTGGCCAGAATTTTCTCTGTTTTTGACCTTGTCAATAGAATATTTACCAGTACATCAGAAAAAATTCTGATGTTTGATTTGAAATACTCAAAACACTTGTGCCATTTCTTGCCTGAAATCCTTAGCTTGGGAAAAGGTTCTCATGAGAAGTAAACTATAGTTTTATTTTGTTAGACTGCGAGTTTTTTTCAGATTCTGTTTTCATGAGTTACAATGAAAGTAGAAGATTCCTTCAACAAATTTGTTTAAAAATTGCTTAGGTTCCATTCCTATCTATGTCCTAATGACATACATTAATATATAGTATGGAAGAAATAAGGATATTAAAAGGTACGATGTTCTTGAAGCATGGGACCAAATCAGTAAAGTGAAATGCATTAATTTGACAATGGAAAATTACAATGAAAAGCCCACATTGTTTACCATGGGGAAGAAATGAACAAATACTCTCTTTTAAAAAGATTGAGACAACTAATCTTCTGAAAGATATATTTATATATTTTCTTCTTTCTCAAGTGTTCCATTAGGAATAAACAAGCCAGAAATTCTGCACTTTTATAATGAAGAGGGAGGAGAATTCTTTGCCATCTTTGCATTTAGAAGAAATGTGCAAGAAGAATGTGACAATTTAAGCAAATCAAGATGGTTTCAAATGGATCACAAACGGGACTTCGTGGGCTGTTTTATACTAGCATGTGAAGCAGACAGTAAATTTGAAAGGAGGATTTTCTCAATGGTCTAGTTCCGATATGTTTCCCTATTTCTTTGTGTGTTTAAAAGAGGTTTGGATGTGGTGTTTAATATTGCTTCGACTCTTTTGCAAATGAGTTCTGGAGAAATATTCGAACATGAAGGAAAGCTTACGTGCTATAATGCTGAGGGCAGCTGGGAGGGGGGGGGGCATGAATGAAGAAGCCAGATCCCCAAGCCTGGATTTAGAAAAACTAAACACTTATCATTCCATTAAAAAAACTTTACCATTTTATAGGGTAGTGGAGGCCTGGGGTGGGGGTTGGAGGCGGGCTGAGAGAGGTCAATGGGGGGGAAAAGGGGACATATGTAATATTTTCAACAATAAAGATGAAAATAAACTTTACCATTTTTAATGTTTCTGGGCATCAATAGCAAACCACTCTCCCTTTGAACCCTTGAAGAAGCCAACATTTTTCTCAAATAACTCCATTATTTGGGGGGAGGTGAGTAAATACTTTAACTTGACTTGCATTATTTTGCAGTGATGTGCGTTAGTTTGCTTACCTTGTTACACTTGGTAGCACACTAATTGTTGGATTCTTACAAATTCCTTTCAAAGGAAATAGTTTCTGTTTCAGAGACGTGTGAGACATGCTTGCACAAATTCAGTGGGAAGGAGTGGAAGTGGAGGAGTCATTTGTATAATTAACTTGTACTTTTACTGCACAGAAGGAGTTGTACACACTTTTTAGCTGGGTTACCTAAAATGTTATTGGAAAGAGGTTGTCTAATATTCCAACACACTGTGTTACCAATGGAATTAAAGGCTACACTGATTTAAAACAAACAACGAACAAACCCTTTTATTATTATTTTTTAAAATTCAGAATGACTCTTTTGTTCTAGTTTAACATCATCCTGCTATTATTTCCCCCCAAATCCTGTAACCTGGGAGTATTTACAATAATGAGTATGGGGCTTTGCTGCTTCGATTTTCGTCCTTTGCTGGGGGACCTGGGTGAATCGCTGAGTGCTAATGAAAGTCAGAGACTTCTAGCGGTGGCTGGAGCCAGGCACAGGCAGGCAGACGCTGGGAGCTCCCCACTGTGCTGCAGTGCACGCCTCCCTGCTGTCATGTTTACTATAGTTTTAATGTCTGTGAAAAAATTCTTCATGCAACCAAATTATGTTATGCCCTCTTGTTTATCTAACCCCACCCCCATTTTAGCAGATTCCTGTTGCCCCTATTATAAAAAACGCCTTCTCAACTTAGTGGCCATCTTATCACTCAATTTGTGCCTGAGAGCCCAGCTGCTTTGCAGCTATGTTTAGAGGGTTATACATGGTCTGTCTAAAAGTTTCAGGAGGATTGCACACACATCTTGCTCTACTTATGCCACCTAATCACAGATATCCTCCTCTATAATGCATTTTAATTTTATGGTAGATCATCTTAAAGCACCAAATGTAACCACCCAGCATTGACGATACTAGTTTAAAATGCAAATGTATTTGGTGACATGCACTGTGTCTTTAAAGAAATCTATTGAAAAACCCCAAACTATCACTGCAAACTAAATAACATGCTCCAAGATGAAAACAACCAATCTGTGGTTTGAATGGATTTATGCTTTGTCCTTTTCTTAAAAATGAATATTTCAAAGAAAACGATCACTCCATTATATTGTAAATTGATGAATTCACCAAGTGTGATGTACAGTGAAGTTTTTAAATGAATATTCATACAACTCTTTTGATCCATTAACAGGACTTAAGACACTGAGGATGCATTTAGATAGTGGGGTGAAAAGAGGAATTAATAGCATAAATAGCACTTGGAAAAGTTTAACTTTAATGTATCAAACTCCAGGTGCCAGAGTTTGAGGAAAATAACCAATAATAGCCATTTTTTACATATTTGATGGGACTGATTATGCAATGTGCAACTCTAAATGGCTTATAGCACATTGTAGCATGGTTCCATCCCATTGGCTACAGTAGGGTGCAGGCAGATGGATGACAGTGACAGGGAGAGAAGTGCTTTTGCTTAGCCGTGCGTTAAGATGCCATCCAGAAGCTCTGTGCACTGCAGACACTTCATTAGGATGCCAGGATAATGGTAAACTACCACTCAGAGTGACACCCCATTTCCTGCTTACTGAGCGCTCCAACCTCGGCAGATGTCAACAATCTCACCGTGCTGCCGAGCAGACCTAACTTTCCAGCCACTCCGACTCCAATTTTTCCCTCCTAACAGTGCCATACATTATGTGCAATATGTAATGGCAAACACCTCCCTGAAAACAAAATCTGCCCAGTTCCTTAGGACTGGAGTGCTTAATTTTTTCCCTTCTTTTAAAAAGATGAGGGACACCAAGTTGGGTAACAGACTATGTCCATTCCCTATTCTAACCTCAACATGTCTGGCTATGATTTCCAATTGCTAATCATAGTTCAAAGTGTTAATTGTGTGGTGAACTCTGATTAATAGTCGTTAAACTCTGATCACGGGGGAAAGGGCTGTTTCTTTTAATTAATGTCCGTTCCAAAGGTACGGGATTGTGGAATTCTTTTGTTACAGATTTTAAGCCTAGTTTCGGCATGGTTCTCAGTTGTCTGCCAAGAAAAGGCTGACTTGAGCATCTGGATGATATTTCCTCTGCAAATGTATAACTTGGGGCCATTCGCACACCTCCTTCCCAGCAATTCAAGCCAATAGAAACTTTGTTCCTATGGTGTAAAGTACAAAATTCTTTTTATAAAGAACCAAGGTGTAGTTTAGATAATGAAAGAATAAAACCCCCCAAATGGAAAAATATTTTGAAACCTACCATTATGACACATGATTGATTTGCATTTTGTGATTCTAAGTATCTTTGTAGAAGCTCAAAGGGCTTGCAAATAACAGGACTGAAAATAAATATCCTCTTCTCAGGTCTGTCACCATTTCCAGATAAAGACGCAAATGTAAAGAAGTCATAGGCAGAGGTCACACTCCAAGGGAGAATTTGAATGCCCACTTTCAACGTGATGCCCTCTAGAGAAAGGTGATGCAAATCTTGACTTTCGGTTTAAAATAGCATCTGGTTGGCAACACCTAAACCAGTTCTTGGAACTTGTAGATAAATATGCTCCAAGACAAAGAAAATAGACTAGAATTCTTAAAATAAACAGGGGCTGGCAGTCAATGTGATGACAAAAAGTTAAAAGAGTAATTTCCTTCAAAACAGAGTGAACTTAATTGAAAAATGCCAGTGGTGGGACCAGCTGTGCTCTTGAACTACTGAACCAGACAACCTGCCTTTCCGAAAGCAGATAGAACTATCCTTATCTTTCTTCAGCTGCCAGATTTCAGAACCAAAGACTTAAGGTCCATGCCAACCTAAAAGACTAGGCAGCACTATCCTACAAGCTAACGCTGTTGATTAGGTGAATGCTTTCCTCCTTCTCTTTCTCACAAGTTGTCCCCACTTCTAACTATAAATGAAGACATCTCTTTTACCTGCAATACTTTAGAGATAACAATTTCCATAAAATGGCCTAGGAGATTGGGAGTGGAAAGCAGAAAGGATGCCCTGATAATGGCACATATCACCACAGGAATTGTAGTTCCATATGTAAAACACAGGAGGGATGGAGACCAGCAAAATCTATTAGGAATACATTCTTGGAATTCTAATGTTTTATGTATTTCATCTTTTAGAGCACCAGTGAGTTAAGGAATATGGCAGGAGAAGATTCGATGATAGGAAGGCCACAAGACAATACATATGCTAGGTAATAATTCATATAAGAGCTGTGCTGATCAATTTATCATCTAGGTATTGCTCCAAACAAGAATTAGACTAGAATGGAAGCAAAAGGTAAAAGGAAATATGCATAGATACTAGATAAATTTCCATCTTTTGAGATGAGTAAACATAAAATTTTAAACAATGCATGACCTATGAAAAAAACTCATTTTGAATAAGAGAACAATGCTCAGAAGTACAGAATCTCACAATGACCATGAGGCAATTAGGAAACACTTTAGCATCTTCAATAGAATTGGAAACATCAAGGAGTTTAATGAAAAGGATTAGCAAGCCACAAGGAGAGAACAGGGTAAGATAAAAAGATACTAGGAGAAGATGATAGGGAGATAGATGGTGAGGGAAGACAGTGTGAAAACTAAAAATGCAAAACAAAATTAAATTTGGCATTAAAGACCCAATTGTCACTGCAAAAAATTAGGTCAGTTATATGGATAACAAACTAGAGAAGCTTCTTAGAATGTGGACACAACAAATGATAGGAAGGAGACCTGCTGGAAGTCAAAGAACTGAGGGATTATCTACAAGTATACGTATACTTGAGGAAACCAGAACATTTGAAAAATGTAACAATCAAGGACGAAATTAAAGAAACTTCTGTGAGTGAAAAAAACTATCTCAGTAATAAAAATAATAGCTAGTTTCCAAGAAAACATCAGGTGTCAATGCACTATTTTGATATGTACTGACAAAACTGTGAATGATAAAAAAAAATTAAGTACTATCTTAAAAATATTCAAACAAAAATACAACTAAATAAGTAAACAGCCAGTCTTTCCTCAGACTTATCTTACTACATTCTAAAGTAAAAACAAAGCAATATCTACTGTTTATGAGGGGGGACTGTGGCCCCCAAACTGTGTGCATACTTAAATGATCTTTTGCATGTTAAGCTAACAGAAAGATATTCTCATCTATTCAAAGATTCATAGTAACACTGCTTTCTTGCAAAGTTTACTTGAAGGCTTATATAAGACTTAAAATGATGAATCAAAATTTGTAACTCAAGAATAGAGACCTTATAAACAAAACCAAGTATCTTCTTTACTTATTTGGACCCCAAACTCAGAAGGCCCCATTGGATTATCTCTGGCTTTCATTGCATTCTCAGTAGCAGGAAATGATTTTCTTGTAATCCACTCTTCACCATTCAGGTGAAAGCTCTAGGAACATATAATGACCATGTAAAATGATGACTGGTGCTATTCAGTTCTGGTATTTGCTAGCAAACACCATTATTGGAACATTGCATTGGAGAGTTACTAAATAAATGTTCTCTTTCCCTCTTGAAACTCAAAACTTCTGAGATCAGTAGAATATTTACTCCCATTGATATCTAAGAATCTTTGCTAAAAATGCTTTATTTCTATAATAATTGTATTTTAAAAACTGAGTTGGGGGGCAATTAAAGTGATAAAGATTGAAAAACAAAGCAATGATAAATATTACATATAAATTTCCTATGTTGTATAAGTTTTTAAATTAAGTAGGCTAGAGGAAAAATGTAGCACAAGAACATGAAACTATCCCAAATATATGCTGGTAAATTCAGAGTGATTTTCATTTTCTTCTCTTTACTTTTCAGTTCAAGTTAGCTTTAATAAATACTTATTATTTTTGTAATCTGTTAAAACAGACAATTTAAAGTAAATTCATACAATTGCTTAAGTACCATATAATAATAGCTTTGCTAAGAAGTTAATTAAAATTACTACTAGACCCTGACTGGTTTGGCTCAAAGAGCGTCAGCCTGGGGACTGAAGGGTCCCAGGTTCGATTCCAGTCAAGAGCATGTACCTTGGTTGAGGGAACATACCCAGTAGGGGGTGTGCAGGAGGCAGCTGATCGATGTTTCTAACTCTCATTGATGTTTCTCTCATTGATGTTTCTAACTCTCTATCCTTCTCCCTTCCTCTCTATAAAAAAATCAATAAAATATATTTCAAAAAAAATTACTACTAGAAAATATACCAAAATATTAACCCATCACAAGTTATCTTTAACTAGAGGCCTGGTGCATGAAATTCATGCACAGGTAGGGTCCCTAGGCCTGGCTGGTGATCAGGGCTGATTGGGGCCTTCAGCTGTCAGCCGGGGCCTCCCTTCATTCTGCGCCACTCCTGGTGGTCAGCACGCATCATAGTGAGCAATCGAACTCCTGGTCTCCCAGTCGAACTCCTGAGGGGACACTTTGCATATTAGCCTTTTATATATATAGATAATAGGATTATGGATCACTTTTCCCCCATTTTTAAATGCATTTTCCAAATTTTCTGTAATAAGTATGTGTAAACTTGCTAATAAAAATAATTCTTTATGTTTGGCATAGATGGCAACCATTAGTTGTAATATGCACAGAAAAATAAACTATTTTCAAAGATCAAACCCTTTTTAGGAAAATAATATACTTGACCTTTCCTCTAAGTATTTTTGTTGCAGTTAATCTTTTATTTAGTGAATATACTCCATAATCAAGAAAGCAAAGTCAGAGTTTGACACTTTCTTCTCCTGAGTGAAAATAGTGGGTATAGGGTACAGGCAGGGGAAAAACATAAATTGTGAAGAGTCCCAGGAATATATACTTGCAACCTGAAGAAAGACCAAGTATTGTGTATTGCCATGTATATAAGTATATTCTAGTTCCATATTCTAATTTCTGATTTTTCCTCAATCAAATCTTTCCTTAGGGGATTATACTGCCTATTGAACTGAACTTCTGAAGTGTGGAGAATAAAAACTATAAACACAACATTAGTTCACGGATGAGATTGTATGGTAATATTTCTAAGTCAAAAAATAGGCTGCTATTCATCTTATATTGAAATAGGCATTTTATTCCCATACCTATCCCTTTAAGTCACAGCAATTTCTCTTCTCTTTTAGCAACAATGTTTGTTAACACTTTCTCTACATATAAAGAAGAGTTGAGAAATGAGGTAGTATCCAGATAATCTATATCCCTAAACTTCACTTTTGCCTCATTTTTATGTACATATTAGTTGCCTAATTAATATCTTGATCAAATTATCCAGATAATTGACTCAGTTCTTATTCACCTTATATGCATAGTGAGTTGAGAAATTATTCTTTAGAGTTAGCATCAAGAGTCAGCTCCCAGTCTATTAGGAAGAAACACAAGAAACCAAAAATTAACTATTTTGAATGTAGAAGTTGTTGGATAAACAAAATTTAATTTTTTGGTTTAAATTTTATTCAAAATTGGTGTTTGATTTGTATGGGCTATGAATTTGGAATGGTAGGAAGCAACTGTATGTGGAATATTTAAGAGAGCCCCCTGTTGGTTAATCTTAGAAATGTCTTCTGAATCTTTTTGGTCCTTGGTCTTCCAGATGACCAGAGGCTATATTTAAGCACATGTAATTTGCCATGTGATTCAAAATGAATTATTAGGAAGGGAGCAAAGTCAGCCTCCATTGATATTACTCCAAAATTGATTAATATCATTTTAAAAATAAAATATTTTCAAAAACCATCATTTGGTTTTCTCTTTTAAGGGATATAAAAAGGCAATATCAATCTCCAACAAATGGCTAGACATGTAAGTAATATGGAGAACATTTTAAATTAAATTAGACTAAAAAGTAAATTTGTGCATATTACAATGGGATTCCTTAAAGAGGCCGAAAGCAAATGCTATAGTAAGGAACTGATGCTTTGCAAAGGCTTTTCTGTTCTTTCTAAAACCAATTTGTGGCTGAATTTAAAAAGAGAATAAAGTTATTTTCTCATATAATCAAGCAATGGCCCTTTTCACTAGTAGACATATTCCAGGACTTTAGAAATTGAAAAAAAAGAACACAATAAAGGATGCAAA
>NW_005871080.1:5072207-5194930 GCF_000147115.1 Myotis lucifugus
CAAATTTAAGCAACACAACTGTGTTGTTTTCCCAATATGTGTTTTTTTTTTCCAAAAGCAGCATTGCTAATGCATTTTAATCATTTATGTATAAACATTTGAGGATAAAATATTCTGAAGTTTATCAATTTCAAGAGCTGTTTATTTGCTAGCAAAATAGGCCATGTTATACAACATATATCTTATCATTTTTGCTCATCAAATCCCCATTTGCTGAATGCAAATTTCCCTGGTCTAAGTGCTCTTGCACCTCAATTTAAATGAATAATAGGATCGACTCTATTAAAATCAGTTTAAGGTTGCCATGGGTGACATATCAGTAGGGCTAAAATGAGAAAAAAAGGTCACAGAATCAGTCCTTACAACCTGTTTTTTATCATAATGAAGCATATGTAAAACTCGACAAAGGCTTAAATAACAATATGTCACTTAGGCAATACTTCCGTTTGTGGGTCTTCTTAAAAAATTTATTTTTTAAACCACAATGTATTACAAACAAAATAAACGTAAAATTATAGTGCCATCAATAACTCTGGGAATGTATTCAGTTGCATTGAAAATTAGAGAGTAAGCCCTTGTGCTATTACACAAGACTGACAGATTGTGGATTTGTAAAAATAACAGAGAACTCAAAAAAAGGAGGAGTGGATACTTTTGCTGTAGCAAATCTCTTGTTACAAGGATCCAGCTAGGTGTTATAATCAAATTAACAAAGCACACAGAAACTGCACTCAAATACCCCATTTAGAAAAATTTGTGGCTTCTGCCAACCAGATTTAAAGAATTATTCATGTAGTTAATAGTAAGTACTGAAACATCAGCACCAGACATGGAAGAAACCCTGCAGCAAACCTTTGGGTCATAGTTTTAGGCTCTTGAAAGCTGAACAAGCAGGACTTTGGGGGCTCTGGAATATACATCTGATCACATATTTGTGTGTGTGTGTGTGTGTGTGTGTGTGTATGAATCTTCATATTTTTAATGTCAATTCTCTTTATTAAAGTCACACTCTTAATGCAGATTTTATAATATTTATGATTCTCACTTGGATTTCAGAGAATCACATTTTTGTTACAAGTGTTATGTTTCCTATCTTTTTTCAAACCTTCAATAAAAAGGGTGGGGGGAATCTCCTTATTTGCTAAGGTTACAGTGTTAGTTTAATTTTCATAGAAGCGGTGGAATATTTTGAAGTGAGTAACATTTACCAAGTCATTAGTTTTATGCAAACTAGGAAGGAAGATGAAAGAAAAAAATTATCAATTATTTATAGATTGTTAAAATGTATCGTAGTGCAGTGCTACTGTATAGAAATGACAATTAGCCAAACTTACCTTCTTTAATTAATAATGCATACATTATGCTCTTTGGGCAACTAATCACCAGCTCTACAAATTTGTTTGACACTGTTGAAGATACCTATCACTGGGTTAGAAAAAGAACAATGCTCTGCTAGCTGCAGCCGACCTCCAGCCTCCTAGCAATGCCTGAAACACAGCAGCAGTTCCAGAGAGCAAAATGGTGGTCCTTCAGCTGCTCCACGCCACGAACACGGTCCTGAGCTGCAGAATGCCCCCTGCCATGCCTTCGCCACCCAAGATCTCAAACTGGTTATTGAAGGCTGAAAACCCTCCATCGTCTATCTCCTATGTTAATTTTCATAATCTTACAGTGAAAAAAATTCTTGCAGGTAAATTTGTCCTGTTGCATGCAAGCTCTGTTTTACCATATTTTCTGAACTAAAATAGAAACACATGGTTGCATAAAAGGGTAGATTCTTTGAAAACTGAACTAATATAGAGACTCTGGAATGCCTGGTCACCATGCTTATAACTGGAAATCCCAAGCAAACCTGTGATTTCAGCCTTTTGTTGCCATGACTCTCCCCAATTTGATTTTTTGTAAGACCTAGCAGCTATCTGTCATATACTTAGATCAAAAGAAAAAGTAAAAAAAAAACATTTTTAAAAAATGAGTTGCCTCTGCATCTCTCCATACTTTAAGGATGGCAAACCCAGTCTCCTCATTTTACACCCCCCTTCAAATCAATGGCGGCCACTGGGAAATGTGCAGATTTTCAAACATACTACTACATTAACACACAGGCCTAGGCATTCTATTTCTGAGGTCGCTAAAGCGCAGTATTATATTGAGCAGTATCTCAAGTGGTCAACAGGCCACCTGACATTGGGACCAGGTAGAGATCGGCTGTCACTGGTTTTCTCCCAGAATCACACACGCCACAAGGCAGCAGCTTGTAGCATTTGGAAGGAGAAATGGGGCTGCTCCCTCACATATGGTGTTTAACAGACTACACTTCCCATTTGTTCCTCAGAAAGGTGTGCATTTTCAAGGGATAATGCCAAGTATTCTTTGTGCTATGGTGTCTTTGCATGGAAAGGTGATGTGTCTGACACATTTTGGCAGGCTTCTGTGAAGAGCTTTAGAATTTTCCACTGACTTTCACTAAGATTTAAGAGAATAACATTGTACTTTATCAAAAGGAATAACCTGACTTTAGGGACGACAGGGTCACAGGTTGGGAGTGAACTGAGAACTTGAATTGTTATTGATATTTCTCACTACCCTGTTAAATTTCCATCTTTTTTTAAAAAATTAAATACATACTGACTAGTGGATCTGCCACCGAGGCAGATTTATCACTTTAAGTCGATTCTGAATTAGAGCTTTGAAATGTGGGTATAGTAAAACTAGAATGTGCCTTTCTTATGAAATCCTCTCCTCTTTTTCAGCTGCTTAAATGAAATGCAAGGGACTTCTCTCCGAAGCCTGACAGAAGAACCAATTCTATATGTAAACAGGAGGAAATCTTCATTTCTATCATGAACGTTGGGTATTTCCCCACCCACCATTTAGAAGGATTTCTGGTAGTCTTTTGTGAAAGATTGCTCTCATTTATTTAACTCATGCCACATGGCTTAGCTTCATAACTGGTATAGGGTTTCTAGAGATTAAAAAAAATCCATTTCTATCTATGGAAATATGAAGCTAGAATTTAAGCTATAATTGCTGCAAGTTTTCCACATTATAGTATAAAATTGCTGGATTTATTAATGCTGCACATACTTCAACTACTCCATGTTCTGCCCTGGTCCATGGTTACCTGTCAAAATGTAGAACAATTTTAAAGAATATTCTGTGCCATAGAGAAAAATAATGTGTGTATTTTTCCATGTTTTTGTTTGTTATAAGCAGAGTATTTGCAATAATTTATGGAAAGTCTTAGAATTATAAATATTAAGGCATTGCCAAATGATTTAACTACCCCTCCACGGCAAACTGTCTTTAAACACTACCATTTTTTTTCTTTCTTTTTTTTATCATTTACTTATGGACCAGAAACACTTGCAGGCTCTTGCCCCTGGCCTTCTGTGAGAATGTTAGTTAGCAATGCTCATAAAAACTCAATTCATCAATGTGAACATAATTTGCTATGAACAGAAAGCTCACAAAAGGGTGAATTTGTCAGATAGACAGGTGGCCTGAGATCTCTCCCTGATACTGAATGATATGAATAATAGATTCTGGTAAATGTATGCCAAGACTTGAGCTGTAAACACAGCTGCCTCCATTCCCTTCCAGAAAAACAGCTTCGAGGACGAAAGCACAGGAACCAAGGTTCCACCTGAGGACCTAAGCTTGTGTGCGCCCGTACACACACACACACACACACACACACACAAGCACACGCACACATACGACACACACACTCATTCAAGCAATAAACAATGTCTATAAAAAAGGGCAGAGTTAGAGAAATGCCCATGCTTTCCCCTCTCTATGAGAAAGACATTTTAAAGCTATCTTGGGCAGAGGAGACTAGATAGAGGTTAGAAAGGAAATAAATTTTCCTAATGGTTCTGTTTCCATATTATTCAAATGTCTTATTTTATAAAACACACAAATCAACAGAGCTAATAAACTTCACAATATTATAACTCCTATTTTATAATGAGCAAAAATAAGGGAGCAGGTTGGCTCTATGCAGAGGCACTGTGCTTGAAATCATTCTAGTAATTCATGGCTATTTGTCTTATGGGTTATTAAGTATTTATTAAGGTTCAAATGTAATGTAGCCTTTTCTCCAATTTACTCTGAACTTTAAAAATCTATTTTGAAAATTGTTTTCCAGGTAATGCACATACCCACTTAAGTGTTGAATCTCATGATTTAGAAGATTCTGATTGAGAGCAATATATATATAGTCTTTATTGATACTGGTATATATAGGTTGACCTATTCTAATAACATTTATGATTGGCTGTCAACTGGCAAAGATATTGGATGTCTTTCTTAATACAGTAAGCAGTATTTCTTAAAGTAGAATGCCCATATTATTGGTGGCACAAGAGACAAATTTAATGGCTATGTATTTATTTTCATGAATATCAGGAAAGCACATAAGTAATACTTGAAATGTATGCTTTCATGAATATTATTGCTTGGAATAAAACTAGTATATTTCAGTATAAAAGTCATTTGACTTTAGGAAAAATATTTAACATTGATATTACTGAAAATACCATTAATGAAGTTAGCATGTGGATTAGTGCCATTTTGGAAACCCAGCAATCTCTTTCGACTCACCAAAATCACATAAAAGATCTTATCAAAGGTAACTGGAGTCAGAGAGCCTCAGATTATAAAATCCTGTCATTTTCAGAGTTGGGGTAAACCTTGGAAACCATTCTGTTCTATTCTCTGATGTTATGGATGCGAAGGCTATGACTCAGAGGGAATAAGTGAATGAGCAAGCCACATATCTAGTTATGGGCAAAGATGCAATTAGAAGCCAGGGCTCCTCACAAGCTAGAGCTCTCTATTGTTAGGAAAAAAGGCACAAACCCAGTTGGAAATTTTGGCATCACTTCCCATTCACTCACACTTGACTTCTAAAAGGAAAGCTGGATATTCTTCCCTATATAAGACTAAGGTTTTCTTCTCGACAAGAGAATCCCTAAAACTTCTTGCTAGTATTTTTTGGCCTTCCCTTATGCATACACTGAACACAAGTTAAATTTGGTTTAAGGGACAGCAATGCTTTATAATGGGAGAGTGAAAACAGAGGCAAACTTATTATTTCCCTTTTGGATTTTCATAAGAATGCATCTTTCCTCTCACTTTGCACATGGGTTTCCACTTTTTATTGTGCATCAGTTATACACATTGTCTTTTCTCTGACAACTTGGTAGAACGTTGCAAGCAGGAACTATGCCTTAATTATCTTTAATTTTTAAAATTTCTAATCTCAGTGTCTTGCATATGGTAAGTATTCAATAACATTTTTGAAAGCCCAAATTAATTCAGTTGTTCAAATCTCTATTAATATTGCTTGACCTGTGACTCCATTATCTACAAATTTTATGCCATCTGGTTCAATCAAATCCAATTCATCAGTAATATCTTTTATAGATTTCTTAGACTTTTCTATAGAATAATAATGTCATCTATGAGTTATTTTTACAAACTTTTTTTTCTAATTGCATTGACTAGGAAATCCAGTACAATTTCAAATAGAAGTGGCACAACTTTGATTCATTTTTCAGCACTTCATTTATTCGCCCCCAAATTTATTTATTTTTAGTACTTTAAGAATGCTTTGTCCGCTGGTTTTGGTGAGAAGTCAGTCATAATTCAAGCATTTTAATATACATCTTTACCTCTCTATAAACATTTAAGATTTTTAATTCTATCCTAGGTTTTAATTTAAGTATATTGTTTAGGGTGGTGTGTGTGTGTGTGTGTGTGTGTGTGTGTGTGTATTTTCTGCTTAAGATTTGCTGAGCTTCCTGTATTTATGATGTTTTCCATCCAGTTTGAAAATACTTGGTACTTTTTTCTCCAAATATATGCTCATCCTTTGCTCTACACTCTCACTATAAATCCAATTTATGTATGTTGCACTGAAGGTTTGTTCTGGGGGCTTTTCCCAAAAAAATATTATTTCCATATTTTTTCTTCTTGCTGGATAATATCTGTCTTCAAGTTCACTAACCCATTATATTTTAGATACCTATCTATTACTAAAGTCATTCAGCACTTTTCTACTTTATATATTGTACTTTACAGTTCTAAAATGTACATTAGATTCTTTTTTTTCTTTCTATTTCTATGTTGAAGTTTCCCATCTGTTTAATCAATACTGTCATCTTTTTCTTTAAGTCTTTGAACATATTTATAATAGCTGTTTTGTAATCATTATCTGCTAACTTCATTATCCTGGTCATCTTAAGGTCTTTTTCTGTTGTCTGCATTTTTCTTGATTATGAGCCACATCTTCTGCTTCTTTACAGCTCTAGTAATCTTTATTGTATTGTAATGGATAATATGTTGTAAGGAATCTGGATTATATTACCTTTCTTTAAAGAGCAGATATTTTTAATGGAAGTTATTTAAATCACTGTCAGATTATTTTAGTCTTGTGAGGCTTGGTTATTGATCTGTTAGGTTAGATCTATTTCATTTTTGAGCTCCATTCTAGGTCTGGTCAGGTAGCTGTGGGCTTTCAGAGGTCTCACCTAAGTGTTGAAATTACTCAGAGAGATTTCTCTGCTCTGACTGAACTAAGATTCCAGTCCCTCTCAGTACTGTATGACTCCTGGCTATCTTGCGTCCGTCCTCAACCCTGAATTGGAGTATCTCAGTTGGCCTCATGGAGACCTTTTGCACAGGTAGCCCAACTTTCAGGCATATATACATAGCAAATTGTCCTAAAAATGATTCTGGAAGCCCTCTTTGCAGAGTTCCTTTCTCTGTTATACTATCCTCCACAAATTCCAACCAATTCAGCAGTCCTGAACTTTGGCTTCTGCCTCTTCATCTCAACAACACTACCATCTTTTTTGGTCTTCTTTTTCCTGCAACATTAAAATGTATCCAGATGGAAAGCTAGAGAAATTATCAGACTCATTTCACTTTTTCAGTATCTTAATGCCTCTTACATTTTGTCAAATTATATAGTTATTTAGAGTAGGAGGTACAGTTCATTAGCAGTTACTCTATTATGAAGAGCACAAACCCTGCCTCTCAGATCTACATCTTTTAAACTCAACTCTTCAGTAATTATAGAAAGAATAGAAATGTAAAATTGTCTCAATAATTTTTGATCTGCTCATTTATTCATGTTAGTGTTTAAACCACTATAAATTATGTGTTTTACCATTGCCCTTGGGTATATTTACTTTAGACAAAGCAGAGTATATAGATATTCATTGGACTTAACTTACTCTCAGCCTGGACCAATAAAGGTTACCACGACAAGTGGAAGAAGGCCTAATGTCATAGAAATATTATTTTGTAGTCTTGGCCCAGAATTTCCTTCTTGCACACGAATCAGTGAGACTGAGTTGAGGTTCTGTACCCCTTTTCTTAAATTTAACCAATTTAAGGCAATTGCACATTCTTGCTAAATTTTGAAATCAACCAATACTATCTCTTTCATTTAATATCATGTAGTGAGGTCCATTAATTAACTTAAAAATTGAGTTTTTAAATACATGTATATGAGGAATTTGTCTCATATTTGGACTGTCTGTACCCATTAATTATGATAGAACAATGAACCATTTATATCTGCCATATATATGTGTTTTTCTACTCCATTTTGATTTTTTTAAAACATCAGTTTACACTGATATTAATGTCAGTTAAGTATGCTGAAGGCTGTAGTGCAGCATTTTAGTTCTACCAGATCTAAATTACTCTCACTATCAATTAGTTACACCTCTCCTAAAATAAAAATTACTAATATGTTCCAAATAATGCTATTTATCTCATTTTATTTAGGTAAAACATCCTTTTTATTAGTGTAGTCATGTCATGGCCAAGGTTAAAATGACTGCTATATTAATAAAAATTATTTATAATGGGCTTTCCCTAGCACCCAGTATACATGATTTGTCTGTGGTATATATAAAACCTTCTCTAAAGTTCCTATTATGGAAACTTGAGTAGATCAATTATGATAATCCCCTTATCTTCAGCTGCTGGTTTAAGAGGAGAGTGAAGGCCTGAACTCACATTAAACAATTATTAACTTACCTATGTAAATATTCTGCGTTATATTTAAGTTAACACATAAAGAAAATTAAAAGCATTCCAAATACAGTGTTAGAAGGCAGTTAAATATACTTCACAATTAAGTCTTTAAAGATTGCATAGAAATGTGGATAAATGACAGACAATCTGATTTCATGGAACTACTGCCAGCCATACAAACTGAAGAACATGGCTATATGTCATTATATGTTGAATAACTTTACTATAGATCATTAGTGAAATAAAGTACATGAGTTATTTGGTTTTTTTCTTGTTTTGTTTTTTGTTTTTGTTTTATTTGCCACCACTGGTTTAACTGGTCATCTATAAATGTGTCATTTACTTAATCACACCAAAATTTTTGCTAAATTCCCTCTAATGTAATCTTATTTAAGACTAGAGGCCCAGTGCACAAAATTCATGAACCTTGAAAGGAACTGTGGGCCGCAAGGCTGCAGTGGGCACAGGGGTGGGTCTCGGGCCATCCTCTGTGCCTCTGCCCAGATCCTCCTGCCTTGGCCCCCAGTCCCCTGTCTGCTGGCAGCCCCTCCCACTGCCACTACTCCCACGCACTGATGGCGTTGGCCCTGCTCGCATCTGCGGAGCGATAGGGGCCGGCACCAGTAGTGGGTGCTAGCAGGGCCAGCACCTGCAGCAGGTGAGGGCACCGGGTGGGACCGCGGTGTGCGCAAGCAAAGAATTTTCAGTAACCACCAGAGGCTTGCCCCGATGACAGCGACCAGTGTCCCGCTTTGGTAGGGCGCCCCCACTCACCTGCTCCACCATCCCGCTGTGGCCGACACCTGCCATGTTCTGTGCTCTGCCACCTGCTGCCCATGCCCGCCATGTTCTGCACACACCCCCTGTTGGTCAGCACACGTCATAGCGACTAGTTGTTCCACAGTTCGGTCTATTTGCATATTAGCCTTTTATTATATAGGATGCATATTAGCCTTTTGTTATATAGGATATCCATAAAGATGAACTTATTTAGTGAAATTCCTTCATTCTCATTATTAAAGGCAAAATTATCTCCTAACCCAGGAATGATGCCCTGTAGGCAACTGCCTTGATATGTTAAAAAGAGCCATCACTGATGCCGGACTCAGGAGCTTTTTTTCAGGGGGCCACCCCAGTAGAAACACTCAGAGCATCACACACGTGCACCTGGAAGCAAATCTCCCACTGATACAAAGAAGCTGGCTAGCAAATCCTAACTTTTGAACCACTGAAACCAAATACGTTTCAAAATATGACCCTTCGAAACAACCCCTACACTTGATCTTAGCTAAAAGGCAGAGAAGTGAGCAAAACAAAACCTACAGCTGCTTCTTCACTGCATTATATTGCATGAACATTGTTCACAGTAATGGTCAATGGTTGCTTAACCAATAACACAGAGGATGCTATCTAGCTTTGTGATACATCATTTTCCCAAGGACAATATAGTTGTAGAAAGGAGGTAGTACAGTAAAAGCCTCAGAAACTAATGAGCATTCCTGAGATATCTTTCAAGTAATTTTAGCCAGTGGTTTCTTTTGGCCTGGGCCTGATGTTCATTTTTTTTCAGTGAGTCAGGTCAGTTGACCTGCTGATTAAATAGAGATAAGGTGTACATGTTTGAAAACCTGCAGTATGCAAAACAATTACTTAAAAATAAATAGCTTTATATGTGAAATTCAGTTTTTCTGTAGATTGTTTTAATAGGTCAGGGCCAGGGCCAGTCCTGCTGCGGAGGGGACCTGATCCTGGAATAAGAGACAATAGAGAGCGTAGTAGGTATAACTGTGGCATACACACTAAAATATGGTTGTAGGCTAGACTCCAGTGGTGATGTGGTCACCACCACCAGGTGAAAGGTACAAAGAGCAGGATGCTTGCAGAGGGTTCTGGTCTGTAGTGACCTTTTGGATCCCCTACTGTACACAGGCTGCTGAAACCATGACATTTGGGTGTGCCTCTGTGCAGAACTGGCAAGGACAGTCAGAAAGCCCTTATAGGGTTTCTAGCTTTTATATGTTCCTTACACTGCCTTTTGTATGACAAAGAGAAAGCAACTCCAACTCACTCTGAGTCATCAGTCTCACCAGTCCTTCAACCTAAATTTTGTCACCCGTCCTAGCTCAACTTCCAATAGAAGGTGTTATATATGCTACAAAAAAACTCTGCTGACATTAAGAAGAAATTTAACAGCACTGGAAATATAGAAAAAGAGGGAAGGTCTTTGCATTATGAAAGGAACAAAAGTAGATGGTATAAATAAAGGAAGCTGGAGTAAGGGTAGGGTCAGAGGCAAAGTTTGCTCTAAGAACTTTGAGGACTTTTTTTAGGTGGAGCCTGATTCCAAGAGTTTTCAGATCTGTCCATCCATTGGGACCCTTAACTGTCACCTGTGTGCTCAGTTCCTCCCTGCTGTCCAGGTCTTCCCTGTGCTTAAGCAGTGGTGGACACTTAAGAAACTCTAGTGTACATACCCCATTTGTATAATGTGAAAGGCATGTTACTGCTGCTGCATGTCTCAGCCTAAGTTTAACTTGAGTGTGATACACTAGACCAGTGGTCGGCAAACTGCGGCTTGGCAAACTGCGGCTCGCGAGCCACACGCGGCTCTTTGGCCCCTTGAGTGTGGCTCTTCCACAAAATACCGGATCTTCCACAAAATACCGACTTCTGCGCATGGGCCTTGAAGTTTCAATCGCACTGTACGTGCACACCCGCACGTGGTATTGTGGAAGAGCCACACTGAAGGGGCCAAAGAGCCGCATGTGGCTCGCGAGCCGTGGTTTGCCGACCATGGCACTAGACTGTCTATTGGTCCTGTTTTGCTTGTATTTGTGCTGGTGATGATAACACAAATATCCTGGGTCCCTCTAGTTACTGGAGCCCTATGGTCCTCTCCCTGTCTTTCTTAGGTATAAATTACTTCTACTCAAGTAGAAACAGAGCACATGACATGCATACCTAGGAACAAATCTCGACTTTCAAATCTCCACTGTCCAGTTTTTAGGTCTGGAAGCTGCCCCATTTTCTCTGACATGCAGTGTTTGCTAAGACAGGTGTTTGTATGAATTATAAAATATACCCTAATCTTAGATTTACCCTTAGAGCTTCATATGCTATGTCTCCTGATAGTGACCAAAGTCCTGCTGGACTAAAGCCTTTTGGCACACAGGAGGTTCAGTCTTTGACCATGCAGCTCAACCTGGATTTAAATCTTGGGTCTGTAAGTTACTAGTGGTCTGAGCTTGGACAAAACCTTGGACAAGCCACATAAACTCTCTAAGTGTTAGTTTCCTTATTGTAAAGTTGAGAGAGTGATAGGTGTCTCATTACACTGTTTACGTTATATTGACTTTATAGAAAGTCTTTAACATGGTTTGGGTATGATAGCTAGTGTGCAACAAATCCTGGCTGTATTACTATCCTTTTGGATTTCCATATGGTATCTACATTAGTTTCTTTCCTTCAAACATTTAAACCAGGGCATGATAGGTTTTGTTTGTTTATCATTCATTAATTCAACCTACTGTGTTCCAGGCACTCTTCTAGGCATTAGTTGTAAGTATGAGCTTCTCTCAGTTGGCCTCATGTATGTCCAACTATGCGCTAAAATAGGAGACATTGGAGAGGGGGTGTAGATTCGTGGCTAAGGAAGCTGGCTTTGTCCCCACATTGCCTTGGTATGATCACCAGTCCCTCTATTGGACAGCTGAGTGAACTAGAATAAGTTCTATATCTCAATTTTCCTTTTATGTAAAATAGAAATGGTAGTACCTATCTCTTAGGATTGCTGTAAAGCTTAAACTGATACTTTTAATGTGCTTAGATTAGTACGTGGCAAATAATAAATGCTCAATAAAAGTTATTTACAATTAAAATTTTAAGGTCTAACCTCAGGGATCTGAGTCCTGATAGAAATTTAAACTTTAAACTTACCTACCAATGTCAATATCCAAAAACATTTAAAATTCTGATTCTTTCATCAGAGGAGAGAAGACTATCTTTGAAGACTATATTGTATTCCCATATGAATTTAATTATTCTCTCATCTCCTTCTTTGGGAAGTGCTAGTGGGACTCATGTTTTTTATTGTGAACTTGAATGATTCTGTAGCCCACTGTGGCCTGCATCCTTGACTTGAAGATATCATGTATGTATTCAGTTTCAAATAGTATTCAGTTTCAAATAGACAGTTGGAATTACTCATCAAATGATTGAAATAAGGGTGTCTTGAAGCCCAAGTACATTGGAACTCTGGGATTCTCTAGGACAAAAATAACTGACAGATCAACTGCAGAAAAAGGAACAGGGTGACTTATTCAGGGCAAGATGGTCATGTAGGCTGCACAAAAAGGAAAAGTCAGAGTACAGACTTGTCAAACAGCAAATTGTGCCTGCAAACAAAGGACATAATTTAAGGGCATGGGGTTTTAGACAGGAATCTGGTCTCTCATTCGTCTTTTCAGCTGGGTCTGTATACATGGGTAATATCACCACAATCGACGATGTCATCTTTGAATAGAGAGGAATAGAGACTCACACAGAGCTTGCACCAGGGAGATCCTACACACAGATGAACAATTCATTAGTCATTCAGAACTCAAAGCTGTCGCCAAATTTTGCTCTGTAGGCTAAAAACAATACAAGGATTGAAAATAGAATCAAGACACTGAGGAAACCTTTTAGGAAGCTATGGGAGTGATACTTCAGATGAATATCTCCGCAGTATTTTTTACCCTATGGGATTTGAAACTTAGGCTACATATAAGTTTAACAACAGTATTTACTAGTCTCTACTCTAATATTACTAAATCTACAGAACATTCCTCAAACCCTTTTTCTTTAATATATTTTATTTTATGAATTTTTCATATGATTTATACCAAATTATGATAAATTATACTTTCTTGAAGATTAAGTCAACACACCTCTGTTGAACACTTATTTTCAAGGCAGTTATTACTGATAATTTGATTTTCATAATAAGAATACATACTCCTTAAGGGGGAGGGTCCTTTTTTATTTTTTACCCTTCCTAATTTCTTCTTACTTCTCTATTCATAATTGACATTAAGCATTTTTGCTGCATTAATTTGTGCAAGGACAATGCAGAATTTCAAGTATTTATCAGTTAGGTAATGTTATATCCTACTTAACAAGCCTGGTAGGCAGAATAATAGACCCTCTTCCCCTCACCCCCACCTCCCAAAAAAAGAAAAAGAAAAGATGCCGATGTCCTAATCCCTGGACCCTATGAATATGTTATCTTCATAGCAAAAGGGGCTTTCAGGTGTGATTAAATTAAGGCCTTTGCTTTGAAGAGATTATCCTGGATTAACGGGGTGGGCCCAATCTAACCGCAAAGTTCCTTAAAAGGAGAGATTCCCTGGCTATGGTCAGAAGATGTGAGTATGGAGGAATGTTCAGAGAAATGCAAAGTTGCTTTGTTGTTGGTTCTGAAGATGAATGAAGGAGGCCATGAGCTGAGGAATGAATGTGAGAGCCTTTAGAAGCTGGAAAAGGCAAGAAAATGAATTCTTCCTTAGAGTCTTCAGAAAGTAGCACAGTGCTCCCAACACCTTGATTTTAAACCAATGAGACCCATGTTAAAATTCTAAGCTATAGAACTGTAGAATCATAAGTCATTAGGTTTGTGCTAATTTTTTAAAATATATTTTTAAATAGTGTATTGATTTTTAGAGAGAGAGGAAGGGAGAAGAAACATTGATGGGTTGCCTCCTGCATGCCCCCTACGGGGGATCCAGCCGGCAACCAGTGCAGATGCCCTGACTGGGAATCAGCAACCTGTCAGTGCACAGGATGACACCCCGCCCAACCAGCTGAGCCACGCTAGCCAGGATGGTTTGTGATACTTTTTTACAGCAGCAAGAGAAAATGAATACAGTGTGGAATGAGATAATATCAGGACATATACCTATGTTATTTGCTGGTATCACAAACTCTCTTTGCTGCTGTTACTCCTAGATAGGTCAGTCTTTGTGTGACAATTTAGCACTTAATTTTGTAATTTAGTATACTTGTACTCAAAGATGACCCCAGTAGAGATATATCACATGTACAGTTCATTGAGATTTATGCAGGTCTATCTCTAAATGAGTAATTCTCTGATACTTTTTCCTAATAATTCATAAGTTGTGCATTTTAGGATTGATTTTTGTTCTTAAGATTTTTATAAAGTCATTTTTTTAAAAAAAAAAATCCTTGAATCCTTGGCTATATTAAATCACCACTCTTGCTTTAAACTCTCAGGGAACAGAAGATCTCTCCTCTGGTTCCCCCAAAAGCTGACCAGAAATATGGAACTTCGAAATCTGGTTGAAAGTAATATTAGCAAAATTGACTTTTTCATAAATCTAATTTGTGTCTCCATTGGCTCTCCTAGAATTCCTGGGAGTACAAAGTGGAAAAGACATTCGAGATTCAAAGAATGATACTGAATGTGGAAGAGGAGGGAAAGGTTGTTGATTACAAACTCATATATAATTAAAAACCACACAGAACGGAGTATGCATTAAGTGACAGGTTTTACATAAAGGAAAGTTTGGATGTAGGAGTTACAGGGGAAGGAATTGAGGACCCCATCATTCCAGGCTGTAAACTTTGCAATTATTCTTGTCACATAGCACAAAAATTTGATCAGACACATCTGTTGCATTTTTAAACACAGAATATGTGCCTATCCTAACTATCATGTTAGGAAAATTGCTTATAAAAATTCAAAATACAAGATGTTGGTCTACGTTGGCTATTTCTAGTGCTCTTTTATAAGAAGAATACCCACCTATTGCTTCAATTTCTCTTGAGGAAAGCTGTAAGAAGAAGACAGCATCAACTAAACAGAGTGTCAGAGAAGTGGGCAGAATACAGAAGCTTGTTGGTAAAAGTCTGAAATTTCCAGAATATGACCACAAAAGATCTCTAGGATTACTGAAAAGCGACATACCAGCTAACTGGCTAGGGACAAATAAACTAGAAGTGTTCTCAGTTTTTAGAAGGCATTTTATTACTAAATAAATCCATGTCTGGCTAGAAGAACAGACAACTCTTTAATATTTCCCTGGGCCCCGGGGGTGAGGATGCTGCTAAAGGATATCCTTCAACACTTTTCTCAATGGTGATCATGGGAGACAATGGGTAAGTGAGAATTTTCCAGAAAGTAGAATTAGGAGTTACTAGACTGGCTGACCTAGAAAATCCATTCCACAGCCATGGCATGGAGCTCTCACACTTTTCCTGCTCAGCAGAATATTATATATCCTATGGACCATGAATTACCAAATGCTTTCCATCCCTTACTTTTACAAATAGAAATTTTAGTGGTACCCTCTCTTTCCCTACTCTTGAGCAGCAAGTGCTTTGGTAGCAGATACCTTTTAGTTAGAGAAGTCACATCATACCCGACAAAGAAAACTGAGCACAAACTTTGATTCTTGGAACCAGCTACAGTAGCTGTATGAGGCTTTGGGGAGGAGTGAGTGGTTTCAAGTAGATATGAAAGCTTGGAAGGTAAATGTTGGAGCAGAAGGGAGCGTGTAAGTGTTAGTTCAATGAGTTGGAGTGGATATGCCATTGACTACCTACCCTAGTCTATGCCTCTCCTTTTTCTAAACATAATTCTGGGTTTTTCGGGGATCTATTATATGACTGACTCATGATTAGCCAACCACAGTCCCTGATCTGGGATTGGTTTTACTTAATCCAAGTGTACTTTTCCTGGCTACATTAAGACATAGGCATATGATACAATTTAAATCAGTTAGGCAAAGGAGATGTTTGCTTGGGATTTCTTAGAAATATGCCCCTCTCCCTAACCAGTTTGGCTCAGTGGATAGAGCGTCGGCCTGCGGACTGAAAGGTCCCAGGTTCGATTCCGGTCAAGGGCACGTTCCTTGGTTGTGGGCACATCCCCAGTAGGAGGTGTGCAGGAGGCAGCTGATCGATGTTTCTCTCTCATCGATGTTTCTAACTCTTTATCCCTCTCCCTTCGTCTCTGTAAAAAATCAATAAAATATATTTTAAAAAAAGAAATATGCCCCTCTATGTCTGTTTCACAAGATGTAACAGAGGAAGGACATAATTTGGGTTGCTAATGGTGGTCGTCCTACTCACTGAGGGCAATTAGCATCAGGATGAAGCTAGCATTGTGGATGGCAGAGTTGTGATAGAATGCACCTGGCTCCATGATGTGCATCATTGAGTTCCCGTATCAATAAATCTTGTAATTCAACCTATCTCATGTAACCCTTTCTAATTACATGAGCCAATAAATTTCCTCATTGCTTAAACCCTTCTGAGCTGATTTCTGTCAATTGTACACAATTGAACACAGTCCAACTGATAGCATTTCCTAGTTACATAGCGATAGCTAAATTCCTCAGGACTTTAAAGAACATAAATTAGGAAGTTTTAATTCTGGTTCCTCAGATGACTATCCCAGAATGAACAAATGGTTAAGAATACAAGCTTTTGAGCCAAATATACCTGAAATTGACCTGCTCTATCCGTTACTGCTTATGCTCTTCTTCTCTGAACTCCAATCTTCCCACTGGTACAATGAAGATAATTAGCCTATCTTAAAAGATGGTTGTAGAGAATAAAGATAATGCACATCAAATCCCTGTCATGAAGGAGATGTTCAATAATCACAAACATCATTTTAATGATCAGAGAAAAATTTGTTTAAGATCCCTTGGTGAGAAATTCTGTATAGAAAGATGGCTCAAGAGAAAGTGAAATTCTGAAAACCCAACTGCAAATGATTTTGATGAGAAAGAAAAGGAATAGTTAACCAGAGGATCTGATGTGGCTGCACAGGTATATTTTCCATGAATTCAGATATATATTTTTAAAAACTGTGTATTGTAAGAGAAAAGTCTTGCAATCCAGACTGAATATACAAGAGGAGTGCCAAACTGAGAGGTTGAGATCAGGAGGGTCACAATACTGAAACAGTATCAAATTAAAAAACAAACAAACCTCATAATAAGAAGAAATCAGTAAGACACATATAGAGACTCAGTGATTAAGAGATGACAAAGAGATAATAAGACTATTTAAAAACTGAACTGAGCAACAAACAATATGCATCATATTGATGGGATGACCAAAGAGCAAATAATGGTTGGCCCATTTTCAGGGTAAATGCAAGTTCTATGCAATTTTAAATTATACTTTGAAATATTACAGACCATGTTGACTTGATTGTTACTTAGTTATGAAACATAAAATGAAATAAAATATCAAATATTAGATTAAAATCAAGCTGAATTAGTGATAAATTTCAGAGAGAAGTCTTGGCAGTACAATAGGAGAACTGCTCTTTATCCTGAGGTATGCCTGTCTTTTTCTGTATAACCATGGTACATAGAAACATGTACTGTTGCCTCAGTACATAGAAACAGCTTCCTAAAATCTTTGAGTAATTTTCAGGTCTAAAAATGTTCACTAGTGATTCTACTAATAGATGATATACTCTCCTACACACGAGCACAGATCAAGAATTGGACTCTGAACTCAGGCCGATGCCACCTTGTTAAAACAGACCAACACACACACACACACACACACACACACACACACCCGGAAAATGTCCTAAGTTCTCCTTAACTGTCAGAAATAAAGTCTGAGGGGAGGTCTTCATTATCAAGAGTAAATTCAGGTCTGACCTAGTTAAATCTCCTAGCGAAGATAAGAAGGACTCCATAGGCCAAGAGAGAACATGGCTTTCTCACCAAGGAGGTCCTTGGAAATAATTCACCTTCAGGTGAACTGCTTTTAGAAAGCACTTTTCAGTTACCTGCCCCCAGAGTGAAGTTCAAAAGAAAAGGGAGTATAATGTTCTCAATCAAGATCTCTGAGTGGTTTTTTCTACCACTGGAGAGTTGCTTGATTCTGAACATTATCACCTTCAGGAATAGAAAACAGTCATTTCTTTACCCAGACAGTCTTTTAATCTTGGAAGGAGGGAGCCTAGAAAGCTATTCTCACAGAAGGCTTTTCTTGCTTTTAAAAACACAATCAAATTGGTTCCAGTGGAGTGGGATATAAGGAAGTACACCTCCTCTACTTCTACCCAAGTAATTGGACTAGCCTAATTAGATTGCCCAAGTGTTTAGGTATCATAGTGATGGGCACTTTATAAATACTGTGCGTAGCTAAACTGGGCCCATCCCTTGTGACAATAATAGCCATACAGTTAGCTCTGATAGGTTAGCAAGATAAAAGCCAAATGCTTTGCTACATTCCATAATATTTATTGATAGTTATTTATGTTGACATTTTTGGCCATTTGTGGTGTCTTTTTACGCTAGACCTGTGGGTAGTGTGGTCAGAGATGACTTCTGCAGTCAAAGATATCATCGTGTATGCAAGGTAAGCACATTGCGGATTCTGCACAATAACTAAGAAAACTGTTATAACATAAACAACTGCCATCCAGAAATCAAGCTGCACTTAATCAGTTCAGAATTAGAATATGCTTCAACGAGACCTGACAGGAGTGGAAAACCACATATTGCATAGAAACTAATGGTTTTTGGTCCTAGAAGAAAACCAAAGGATAGTCTCTAGTTGTTGAAATAAATCTAAAAAATAGACATACTGGATGTTGAGGTGCTTTGCAGTCCTTCTCAAACTGTTGTTTCTGCTTCAATTGTCAAACTGGGGCAACCTCAGTGAGAATGATGGGAGCAGAATGAAACTCCTGATTTATGTAAGCAGAAAGAAACAGATTCCTGTTTTCAGTCTATGAACTTAGTCTTTCCAACTTGGATGGTGATTTATGATTTTTAAAAAGGTTGATAAAGTCTTTCAGACCGCTGGGTGTGAAAATGTAGTGATACATAAAAGCTAAAATCAACTCTACAATGGGGAAAGAAAGGGAAATCACCATTTCACAATGCCTAGAAATTATACAGTTGATATTATCAATGCTTACAATAATGTCTGGAAGAATCCTATCATCTGGGTAACATACTCATTTTAAAGAAGGGAACACTGAGTGCTGAGTGTGTGTTGGTTGCTGTACAATGCCTCACAGAATGTGGCAGGGCCCAAATTTGAATCCAAGTTTGTGTGACTCCAAGGCCCATTCTCTCTCCATGACACCATGTTTCATTTTCTCACTAAAAAAATGCTGCGCTAGGAAAACAGGTTATGTCCTTTGCCAGGAGTTTCTCAGACTCTTATCCTAATTACTGATTGTGCTTTTGTCCTTATGATGATCTAACTAGCATATTAATGAAAGCATCGCTGGATAATATTATGATATACATGAAGGTAATACAGTAAAGTGAAAAGAAACCACATCTATATATGTAAAAGCCTAAGGACTGGCCGACCAACCAACCAGCTGACCAGCCAACCGGCCGGTAGCTATGTTGCGTAATGATCACTAGCGGGCATGTGCTCAACGCAGGAGCTGCCGAGCAACAGCAACTTTGCAGAGTGCCCTCTCACACTCCGGGAACCCTTGGGGGATGTGGGACTGCCGATTTTGGTCTGATCCCTGCAGGCCAGGCCGAGGTACCTCACCTGCTGGAGGGACCCTGCTCACTCTGCAAATGCCCTTTGAGCCCTGGCACCACCCCAGGTGTGGTCGGCTGGGAAAGGACCATGGGAGGTTGGCTCCAGGGCGTGTCTGGCCCGTCTTGCTCAGTCCTGCCCCGCTGGCCACCTCCTAATTAATTTCCTATCAATGTGCAGGAATCTGTGCACAGGGCCTCTAGTTTAGAATAAAAACACCTGTGTTCCAATCTTGAGGCTGACAGTTTTAACTTGTGATATTAGGAATGTCATTTAACCTCTCTGAGTCTCAGTTTATTTTTTGGAAAACTGGAGGTACTTTTAATACTGCCAGAGTAAATGGCAAAAAAGTGAAAAATTTGAAAATGCTTTAGAGAAGAATGTAATACATTTTAGGCTTAAAGTCAAAAGCTTTCACACTTAAAAGAAATGTTTCACTTATTGGGAAATTCACTGTGTGAATCCATTGTCCCTACCAGGCTGAATCAGTGCTACACTGATAATGAAACATTATTAAGGACCTGTAAATATATTGTGCTCTCCTCGCCTCCTTGTAAAGTAAGCTATGGCAACCTCATTGAGAATGGTTGCAGGGAAAAGAGTCAATCAAAGTGCTGATTTATATAGATAACAAATTGAGTATCTGTCTTTTTGAAATGTAAAAGTTTCCCCTATCCCATTATTTTTCAATTTACTTAATGGCACCATAATTCAACAAATTGCTCAAGCTAAAATTCTGAAAATCTGTTCTACTTCTGTTTTTCTCTCATTCTCTATGTTTAATTGTCCCTCGTTTTCTAGTGTAAGTAGTCAACTACTACAAATTCTACTCCCTAACCATTCCTTAAATAACCAATGGCTCCTTACCTATCCCATCTTCTTTTGTTCACCACCTTCTATCCCTAAATACACGTCACTCTGCAAATTTCAATGCCACACACTTGCTTAAAATCCTCAATGGATTTTCAGTGCCCTAGGGATAAAAGTCAAACTCCATAGTAAATCACAGAAAAACTTTCAGAATTTGGTAAATGACTGTGAATTCATTTAACAAACGGAACAAGAAAAACCCTCTGATTATTTCAACAGATTCAGAAAAACTTTTGACAAAATGTAACATCTATTTTAATAAAAACTATCAGGAAATTAGGAATAGTTGAGAAGGAAAAACTTAGAGCTAGCATCATACTTAACAGTGAAAGAGGGAATGCTTTCCATCTGAGAAGCAACAAGACAAAGATATCCACTCTTACCATGTCTACTTAATGTTGTACTAGAGGTTTTAGCCAGTGGACTGAAGCAAGAAAAAGAAGTAAAATGCATCCAGATAGAAATTGAAGATATAATAATGTTTTCATTCAATGTAAAAAATTTGATATGTTTCCCAAACTAGCAGAATCAATAATTTAGTAGCACAATATTGCAGGATATAAGAACAAAAAACAGTATCAATGTATTTCTATATAGAAGCAATGAACAATCAGAAATTGAAATAAGAAAACAATTTATAATAGCAATGTAAAATGTTAAGTACTCAAGATAAATCTGACAAAAGACACGCAAGATATGTATAATGAAAATTATAAAAATTTGCTGAGACAAATTAAGTAAGACCTAACTAAATGATGAGATATAATTTTTTCATTGGTTGGCAGACTATATTGTTAAAATGTCAGTGCTGCTCAAATTGATCTATAGGTTCAAATCATAACCAATCAAAATCTAAGCAAGCTTTTTTTTTGTGGGTGTGTAAAATTTACAAGATGATTCTAAAATTCATGTGGAGCCCTGGCCGGTATGATGAGTGGTTAGAACATTGGCCCACACATGGAAGAGTCTTGGGTTCAATTCCCTGTCAAGTGCACAAACCTGGGTTGCAGGTTCGATCCGGGGCACATGCAGGAGGCAACCAATTGCTCTGTCTCTCTCACAGTGATATTTTTTTTCTCTCTCTCTCCCCTCCTTCTCTCCCTTTCACTCTTTCTAAAAATCAATGGGAAAAAAATGTCCTCATGTGAGGATTAACTAACTAAAATAAAAAATAAAATAAAATACATTCATGTCGACATGCAAAAGACCTAAAGCAGGGGTCAACAAACTATGACCTGCAGTACATTTCCAGCCAACTGCCTCATTTTGTAAATACAGTTTAATTGTAACATAGCCATGTCCACCTTTAAAATATTGCCCATGGCTCTTTTGGCACTGCAATGGCAGAGTTGAGTACTTACAAAAGAGACTGTATGGCCTACAAACCTTAAACTATTCACTGTCTGATAACTACTATTATTTGCACAGAAAAACGTTTGCCAACCACTGACCTAGAGTAGCAATAAGAAGTTTAAAAATAATAAAGTTGAAGAACTAACACTACCTGACTTTATGACATAAATTTACAGCAATAAAGAAAATCTGGTGCTAGCAATGGGTTATAAAACATATTAATGAAACACAATAGATAGTTCCAAAGTCAACCTACAATTACATGGATAACAGACTGTCTACAAGGGTGCAAAGGCAGCTGAGTGGGAAAGGACAGTTTTGTCAACAAAGGGTGTTGAAAACGTTGGATATCCATATGCAAAAAGGAGTAAACCTCACACAGAAATGAACTCAAAATAGATAATAGATTTAATGTAAAATATAAAACTATAAAAGTTCTGGAAGATAACATAGAAGAAAATCTTTGTGAATGGAGTAAGGCAACAATTTCTTAAATAAATAACACCAAACATAATCCATAAAAGAAAAAATTTGTAAGCTGAACATCAAAATTAAGAGCTAATTTTTGATATGCACTGGTAGGAGAATGAATAAAGAAACATAAACTAGAAGAAAATATTTGCAAATCATGTATGTGAGAAAGGGCTCATATCTGGGATATACGTATAAATGAGTTTCAAAACAAATCTAATAAAAAATTAGCAAAATATTTGACCAGATACTTCACCAAAGAAGACATCAAGATGGCAAATAAACACATAAAAAGATGTCCAGCCCTGACCGGTTTGGCTCAGTGGATAGAGTGTCGGCCTGTGAACGGAAGGGTCCCAGGTACCTTGGTTGTGGGCATGTCCCCAGTAGGGGGTGTGCAGGAGGCAGCTGATCGATGTTTCTCTCTCATCGATGTTTCTAGCTCTCTATCCCTCTCCCTTCCTCTCTGTAAAAAAATCAATAAAATATATTTTTTTAAAAAGATGTCCAACATTATTGGCTATTAGGGAAATGCAAATAAAAACCACAATGAGACATCTCTACAAACCTATGAGAATGGCTAAAATTTAAAGATTGACCATCTCAAGTGTTGATGAAGATATGGAGAAATTGTAACCCTCATATTGCTGGTGAGAATAAAAAATGGTATAGCTAATCTGAAATGCAGTTTGGCAGTTAATTATAAAGTTAAATATTTGCCACCTGCACTAGCCATTCTACCTCTAGGTATTTCCACAATAGAAATGAAAGAATATGTCCATACAAAGACTTATATGCAAATGTTCACAGCAGCTTGATTCATAACTAGAGGCCTGGTGCACGAAATTCGTGCAGGGGGGAGGAGGGTGTATGTGTCCCTCAACCCTGCCTGCACCCTCTCCAATCTGGGACCCCTCGAGGGATGTCTGGCTATCTGTTTAGGCCTGATCCCGGTTGGATCGGGCCTAAACACTAAACAGGCAGTCGGACATCCCTCTCACAATCCAGGACTGCTGGCTCCCAACCACTCACTTGCCTACCTGCCTGCTTGCCCCTAACTGCTTCTGCTTGCCACCCTGATCACCCCCTAACCACTCCCCCGCCAGCCTGATTGACGCCTAACTGCTCCCCTGCCAGCCCGATTGCCCCTAACTGCCCTCCCCTGCCGGCTTGGTTGCCCCCAACTGCCTCCCCCGCCAGCCTGATTGCCCCCAACTGCCCTCCCCTGCAGGCCTGGTCACCCCCAACTGCCCTCCCCTGCTGACCTGGTCACCCCTAACTTCCCTCCCTTGCCAGCCTGGTTGCCCCTAACTGCCCTCCCCTGCCGGCCCGGTCACCCCTAACTACCCTCCCCTGGTGGCCTGGTCCCTAACTGTCGTCCCCTGCTGGCCATCTGGTGGTGGCCATCTTGTGCCCACATGGGGGCGGCCATCTTGTGTGTTGGAGTGATGGTCAATTTGCATATGTTACTCTTTTATTAGATAGGACAACCAAACACTGGACAATCCAAATGTTCATCAACAGGTCAATTGGTAAACAAATTGTGATATATCCATACAGTAGGATAGTACTCAGCAATAAAAAGGAATAAACCCTCAATATCTACAACATTGATGGATTTTAAAATAATTGTTCTGCATGCATTGAACCAGACCAAAAAAGAGTACATACTGTAAAATCCTACTTAGATAGTATTCTATAAAGTGCAAACTAACTTATAGTGACAGGGATCAAGTAATTTGTTATGAGAAAGGGCACCAGGGGAAAAGGCATGGGGGAAATTTTGCGGGTGAGGATGAGCTCATTATTTTGATTGTGGTGATGATTTCACAGTGTATGCATATGTCAAATTATGTCAAACATTTCAAGTTGGATGTTAAATTTGTGTACCAAATAATACCTTAATACACTTTTACTATTCACTACTATTCCTTTTATAAAAAAAAACAAGCATACAACAAAAGCAACTAAACTTACATATACCCTGTACTTCACTCTGCGTAAGGAATCCATTGCATTTGACCTTTTCTGTTGATGACAAAGCATAAGTAATTGATGGTTTTATGTGATGGTTTTATGTATTAAAAATCCACTTAGTGCATCAAGGTACAGAATTTCCGCCAAGAATCCCACAGGTCAGCCTGAGAATGTATCTTTAGCACAGAAAAAATGTACAGCATATGGGAGTGTGCTGAGATCAGTGAACATAAGCCATATGATGAGTGCTTTATAATCAGACTGGAGTTAACTTTAAAGATAACATTTTTATTTTAAGAGTTTTGGTTTTAAAATGGTAACTAATTGTACCAGATAGATATTACAAATTAAAGCAATTATTTAATTTTGTCCTCAGTACTAGAGAAATCCTTGCTAATACCAAATGAATTTATTGGCAATCAGGATTTGCTCTGTATAAAGATCTTTAATGTTACCTTCCTCAGATAAGGCAAAGGCTCTTTCCTGTTTCCTTCATTTGGCTGTGCTCTTGATCTAGAGAATACTTATTGGGTAAAATCTATATAATAAAAGCCCAGTAACCATTATGGCAGAATGACCAGAATGACCGGTTGCTATGATGCGCACTGACCACCAGGGGGCAGGTGCTCAATGCAGGAGCTGCCCCCTAGTGGTCAGTATGCTCCCACAGCTGGAGCGCTGCTCAGCCAGAAGCTGGGCTCATGGCAAACCATACTTATCCTCTGTTATCCATGGTGCCATGGAATGTAGATGACAAAAAGGACCCAATGAAATTTTATCATGTTATTGGGGCGGGGGGGGGGGGGCGGAGGAAATCTGTGTCTACCCAGACTTGATTGATCCCCCAGTTTATAAGGACCCACAGTTGGGGAACATTTCCAGAGTTGTTCCAGACAGTAATTAGTTACTGATCTTTTATTTTTTTTCAAGATGCTAATTGAATGTGTAGGTTATTGAATGAATATAAAAGAAGAGGAAAAAGAACTTCATCAACATGAAACTGGAAGTTAAGAGATCATTTAAAATCTTTCAGAAAATATTAATCATGCTTAGTGAAAAATAATTTTGGCCACTTCACTTACACTGGCAATCTCTGAAGTATGATGTATTTTATAGGAGAGGGCATTTCATGGTAGTGTCTTAGTTTCTTCCACCTGTAAAATGGGTATAACCCTGAATTCGATTGACTTAAAGTGACCAATTCTGTGGCCTAAGAAGGGTCTTTTTGGCTAGGGCCAGCCTATAGTGAGCCCAGCAGCCCCCAGGGTCTGCAGCCCACACAATGGCTAAAATATGGTGCATTATGGGAACTAGTCACTTTGGGTCAGGCTGGGCCACTCACAGGCCTAGTAGTCCAAACTGGCTAATCACTGGGGAGGGAAAGGGAGGTATGAGACAGATACCTGGAGAGGGATATGTTTGGCCCAGTCCCCTAACACTCCTAACCTGAGAATTCCCCAATAATGTACTTCAACAGTATTGATATGTATGCAGAACTTTGTCATTTTTATTTATTTGTATTGAAGAGCACACATTTATTCGATACTGTTCTTATGCAATGATTGTGGAAAATAGACTACATCTGCTGGAGAGCAAACATTGTTTCTTCTCTCCAGATGTCTGCTTTTCCTCCCAGAAGTTGGAGAGCATTGGACAAGCAATAACAGATGATGAACACATGCATAACTACAAATGGGCAAGCTGATTGTTTTCAGAATTGGTATAAACATTTGCTCTTGGGTTGAGATTTAGCCCATAGCAAATCTTTACATTTGTGTTATAAACTCCAAACTGGAAAAAAAATGTTTATAATGGAAGTGCTGACAATGTGAAAATTCAGTTATGGTCAGAAAAGCAGTTTTGTTTAAAAATGCCATTTTACGCTTCCATATTTACTTCCTAACCAGTGACTGAGATGTCAATTTCTGCAAAGTTTTCTTTTCCAGTCCAAAGGAGAATTTGACAACTGTTTTGAAATGAACAAGAAATCTGAATTTCAGCCCTTGCTTCTTCAACAAATAGCAATTAGAGGATAGAACCACATGCTGGTTACTTTAACTGGTTACATAGATGTTGATGCTGATACTGATACTGATGATGGTGATGATGAGGAGAAAGAGGAGGGGAGAGGAGGAGGAGGGGGAATGAGACAGAAGAGAATTAAGCTTGTTGCTCAAGAGAAGTTTTGCTTTAATACGGCATTCGAAAAAGAAATGGAAGCAATTATTAAATTGTTGAATTTGACTATGCCAAAACACAGTGAGTATATTGACTAGAAGTTATAAAGCAAGGTTAGAGAAGTCCCTTGACTTGGTTATAAGTCACTTGGATTGGCACTAAATGCATTGTTTTCACTATGGGGTTGGCATTACAGTGACCTCTGTGACATGGTCAAATGTCCCTCATATGTCTCATTATGTTCATATAGCTATGGCCCTCTTTTACACAGCTGATTACAATTCACACCCATACTGTTAAAAAGAATAAAAAATAAAAGTAAGAAATAAGATGCAAAAATATGCTAACAATGAATCTTTATGAGCATGAGGTTTTCTCTGGAAAACGATGATTGGGTGGAAATTATGGGAAATTTTATATTTGATTGTAGACCAAGGTGGGAACCTCTGCTATAACGTTGGATATAGGAAAACTATTTTTACATGAAAATCTAAAGCTATTATTTATTATTATCTATATTCTTACCAATATTCTCACTTATTTGCAGGGGAATTTAAGCATTTTTATGGGAGGGGGAAAATCCCAGGCTCAGTTATATAAATACGGAAGGACTCCCCATACCCAACTTCAACATGTGGATCTGAGGGAACCTGGCCCTGCTCACTTAGGTTCCGGCATGAGAACAAGGACTAATGGCTCGTTTTCCTGCCTTAAAAGTGCCCAGAAAATTTCTTTTGAAAATGTTAGAGTCCCTTAGAGGCAGAGAAATCATGTTAAAGTCTGAGTTGTCTTGTAGGCTACTAATATTTAGAACTTACCCAATACTGCACTCAATTAGGACAGGCATGTAAAATGTTAACATTTGTATTTTCCTGCATTCAAACACATAATAGGATACTCTGTCTACAATAACTCAACTTAATGCATGAAAGAGGGCTGGAGCTCAAATATAAAACCCGAATAACAAGAAGCCACCCATTAGGAAAGGATGTGAGTTTTGCCTTGTACTTTTGTCTGTAAGCCTCAAGCCATGCAGGTATTCAAACTTGCTCAAGGTTGAGAAGACTCCCATTGGACTTATTAGTCAATATATGTAGTGAATGATCTGAGAGGTGGAGTGACCCATCCTCTGAGTGGATGGATATTCTGAGGATTAATACTCAGCCCTCTTGGCCTGATACATATCTGAAACTATTTTGAAAAGTGTATATACACCATCAGCATGTAATAAAGGTATGACAGATATGAAATATGGAATCCATTCTCATTTTCCATATTAATGAGAACAGTTCATTTATTTGGGACATCGAGTTACTTTTAAGTAAAATGCATACCTTGAATAAAATGGTGCAATATAAACCTTAGATAACTAGTTAATACGACTAGTTATTTTAAATTTAACATTACACGAAGATAATGTATATTTGTAAATTGAGTTAAAAGTGCTCTGATGGACATAATTAGAGATCCCCCTGCCTCCCCCAAAATGACATCTTTTTGGCTTGTCCTTTTATAATTATTGCTTGGAAGACTGGATGTGTTCTTTGTTTATAACTCAATGATTCCCATAAAGGTAGCCCTGTAGCAGCACATAAAATAACCATAATAATTTATTGTAATTAAAAAAAATGTGTTTGTGCAGAAAGCACCTAACAACCACAGCTTTGGTGAATTCTTTCCCTAATTCTTCGATCAGCACTGTAATGTGAGCAGATCTAAAATATATTTTCTAATAAGTGCCTTGCCTTTTTTTTCTTAACTACTTGGTGATATCCTAATTAACCATGCTCAATTGATTGCTTTCAAAATAAGAACTAAGAGCTCTCATCTAGTCAAGTGGAAGCTAATTCAACTCTTTTACACTATGGAAATGATACATGGCACAAACACACTCATTCCCACAACACACACCCACCATATGTGGTTTATTAGCAATCTCATATTCTGGGTCTCCTAATTTTAGTCAGCATCTATAGTTTGGTTGACATATTTCTATGGATTTTTGTGTATCATTTCTCTTTTAATACTTAGGAGTGTGAATGTTCATTTTTCATTCACAGATTGAATTATTTTGGGATTTTTTGTGTGATCATTTGACAAACTCTGACATCCAGGAAATATGCTGTTTCGCTTGGAAAAAAGCAATAGAGTACATGGGAGAAAACAAACTCATATCAGGCAGAATCAAACTCTGGCCATTTTATGTCTTAACCCAATTGCCTCCTTCTTTCTTCTTTTCAAGTCAAAATAAAACACATCTAATTTGAGTTGACAAAACACTTAATCATTTGATTAAAAGATTATAGCGGGTAGCCAGAGCATCTCTGTGCATGACGTTATTCTGCAAGAAGACAGGGTTTTCAGGTCCTCTTTACTGAGCTTCACATGAGCACCTTTTCCTCTCCAATCACATGGCTAAGTGAGAGTAGAGGACACAATATATAACTAAATGTCATACACAGACCCGGAAAACTGTTTTCAGCATATGTAAATCTCAGTCTAGGCATTACACAACCAGAGTTTAAAATGGTACATATAAATCATCCGGACTTAAGCTTCTGAGGAAACACAAACCGTTCTCTAAGGACATATGAGACCAGAACTTCAGAAGATGCTGTCTCACTGTGGGATGGCAAACAACAGCGGCTCGCGGACCACCCTGGTGAGCAGTAATCAACAATGCAGTGGCCCACTTTATACAGGCGTCAGACAGTCTGTAAGCAAAAAGGCAGAGCTTCCAACTCAGACAAGCCCTGCTAATAAGTGGCTCCCAGTAAAAGGGCAGCGGGGGAGGGGGGGAGCCAGCTCCAACATATGCAACAGGTCTCATATCACAATGTATTTATTTCTTTTGTGTCCCACCTTGTTTCATATGGAGCACCTCCAGCAAGAAGGTCACCTTGAAACACCCAAGCAGTGGAAGAGAATACCTTCATGCTCTCACAGCCTTTCATGTCTTTATTACACAGTTGCACTTGTAAATCTCATCACATGCCTGTTTCGCCTGCTGGGCTGTGAATTCCATGAAGTCCTGTTCATCTTACTGTCTCTAACTTTTAACATAGTGTGTGCTTAAGGCGTTCAATATATATCTGGTGAAAAAGTTGTTCTATTCCAGTACTGATCTTAGCCATCTGGAGACTCCAGACAAACCACATTATATGTTTCAGCTTCAGTTTCCTCATCTAACAAATGGGAATAATGCAGCTATAACAATTTTACACAAAAAATTAGAAAAATAGATGATATATTTGAAAATATTAAAAAAAATTAAAGCATGTGTTTACAGAGTTCAGGGTTAAGCATTTCTTGCTATATAAGCTAAACTTACTGAATAATATAATTATTAGATGATATACAGTATTTTTTAATTTGACCTACTCTAACAAACAAAAGCTCTTTAATCTTATGTTAAAATTAGAAAAAATCTTAATTTTATAACTTATACAACACATTTAATGATAAAAATAATGAAGCAATTACTTCAAGAAGTATTGAAAATATTTCTGTTTATTTATAATTCTGACTTCACTTCAGCAAAAGTATCCTTGTGAGTGCTCATACCTGCTGTGATAAGTAGAGGCAAAACCACATTTTGTCAATGCAGGCAACTTGCACAAACTGGGTACACAAATAGAAAAATAATGTTGAAGAAAGCATAATTAATTAATTCAAGCTTCAAGATAAGATCACTGGATCCTGCTGACCCTCCATGTTAATCAGTTGATTGATTAATTGCTACAATCATAATAATTACATGGTGCAAATCTAAGTACACTTAATGACAGTGTACACTTGGAGAAAAAGTTCTCTTCAATCTGCATATCTTTTCTCTTTCTTGAATCAAAGAAGTTGGTTCCATTTACTTTAAGGATAACTTTTGGAAAGCTTATGTCAAAGTTATCCAAGGTTCAATATTGATTATTCAAATTAGCCATTTTTGGTGATTTCTTAATGCTCTGTTTAAAAATTTAAATTTTAAATCTCTCTCACCTATGAAATAGGACTTTTACATTATACATATTCATAAAATAATATTACTCTTTTTAAATGTGGGAATCTGATTTTTTTTTTTGCTTTACTTTTTTTCTTACACAAATGCACATGCAGATGTACAATATATATCATGGAATCTTCAGTTTTTCCAGAATTTTTATTGTGACCACTTTCAACTTCTGATCAGCTATTCAGTGTTCCAATAGCCATATTTAGTTGGGTGATCCTGAAATAATTTCTTGGAGCACAAAGTTACTTTGAGCTGTCTCCATCCTATGTATAGAATAAAGCCAAGAAAAAAGTCAGTTCATTAATGGGCTGTGTTTGGTCCAATCTTCTACTGTATGTAAAATAACTCATCATCACAGCTTCACTATTTGTATCAAATAATTTTCATCCTCTTGGTCACCTAGGTTTAAAACCTGACCATTATTTTTTATCCAAGTTGTTAAATCTTTGCAACTTATTTGTCATCTTTCTTATAGGTGCCTTCTTTTTTCCTTTCTTTCACAAAATAGTCAAAGATTTTTAAATTGGTGAGGGGCACTGAACTCATCTAGCTACTGGATGCTTCTTCAACTTTTGCATGCATACAAAAAAACTGGAGAACTTGCAGAAATAGGTTTTGGGCTCCATTCCCAGAAATTGTTCTTCAGAAAGTGTGGAATGGGGTCCCTGAAAATGTATGTCTAGCAAGATCCCAGGTGATTCTGATGCTCTCAGTCTATGGACAACACTCTGAATAGCACTTATTCTATAACTTTTTTGGGGTCACATATCTTCTGAGAATCTTGTTCCAGAAAATACATAGGTGGACATTAACACAAATTTGGCCAAGTGTTTGGGCAGTGGATCATGAGCCTCGTGCCTATCTATGGATCTCAATTTCAGAATTTCATATAGTGTAATTTCATCATGTTACAGAGAGAAAAACTGGGTCACTTGCACCAGTTTACATGGATTGGTGGCCAAGTATCGTTCCAGGTAGACAACACAACAGGGCTTTCTGCCTCCCATTTCTTATCTTAAACACACCCTGCCAATTACCATCAACATAATTTCTGTAAAACAGATTTTTACTAAGTAGTGACAATGTTTAATGGTATTAAAAAGTTTAATGGGGTTTTCATTGCTGTAGATTAAAATTTAAACCCTCTGTAGTACCAAATTATCTGCAACTTATTAGTTAATTTACTGACCAAATATTTACTGAGTAGCTTTTCAGTGACAGGTACTGTGTTAGGCAGGAGGCTGTGGGATCTACCTCCTGCGATTTATTATACTGGCATAACTGTAACTCCTTTCCCTTTTCTCTGCTGTGACCTCCAAATATTTATTGCATTCTTCTCAGATTCTTCACTCTCCCCAAAACACACTCATTTCAGGGCTGGACATGTGCTCCTGTTCTTTCCTTAGCTGGCTCTTTAAATTCCATAAACACTGAATGACTCCTTGGTGAAGTCATCCCAACCACTGCATGTTCATCTCTCCCTTCTGTAGAGCATTGATTCTCTTCATCACTTATTGTGCTGCTAGATCACATGTAGTTGCATGTTCTTCTCTAGTTCAGGGAATTTACCTCTTACTTGTTCAGTATACCCTTCCCACCCCCACCCCCCAGAAATGCATACCTTGGCTTGAGGTAAGATGCTGTGATGTCAAGATACTATGAGAAGAGCTGCTCTCCTTGTTTTTGTTGTTATCAAGGACAAAGGATTGACATCAGTAGTTCTCAAATCTAATCACACATTGGAGTCACCTGAGGCTTTGCTCACTGATTTTTAGCAAAAACTTCTCAACTTCACCCCAACCACATTGATTCAAAATCTACCACAATATGTCCAGGAATCTGTTTCTATGATGGAGGTTGGGGTCAGAATCACATTTGGAAACCCTTCAGAGTGGTTCTGAGATCTTACAACATGGCCAAATGTCCTCTTTTTAAACTTTTTATTTTTAGTTTTGTAATCATTATAAATACACTTATTCTTAGTATAGAAACTTGCAGAACATAGAAAAGCAATATATATATATATATAAAACAGGGACTGTAGTCATTCAGAGACAACATTTGTTAATATTTTGAACTAAATACTTTCAATCTTTTTCTACTTATGTTTACATACGTATTTTATAACAAGTTCATACTGTACATGCTCATGCTCCCATTTAATATTTACTGGCATCTTCCCTTGTGAAGTAATGTTTTCCACAACACAAAATAACAGCTGTATAATATTTAATATAGAAATGTGCCATAATTTTAGTTTCCCTAAGTTTGGACATATATGTTACTTTTGCATTTTTCACTATTATAAATAACATTTTGGAAGGCAAGATTGTACACATGCTTGTGTATAGCTCTGAAAATTTCCCCAGGTAAATTTCTAGATAGGTAATAGTCAATACAAAGGTATGCATATTTGTAAGCCTTTTGATGTAGAGAGCTAAAATGCCCTCCAAGGAAGCTGTAAGAGTTCCAACTCTAAGTAGCTAACAGCTCTTGCCTCATCATGAACTCTAGCAGGCATTTCATCTACAGCCAAGTGTTTATATCATCAGCAGTTTTTTATAGGTATCCTCAACTTATGCCCATATAGTCTACTTTACTGTGTGGCAATTGCATATTTTATGAAGGTTATTACATTTTTGTCTATCTTCCTTGTGGGTTGCCACCCATGTTAGAGAAAAAAAAAACTCCAAAATAATTAATCTCCCGAAATAAACTTTGATGAGATGTAACATAAAAGCTAAAAACCTGAGGCAGAAGAATGCTATTTCTTTGGGCGTTACTTTATTCTAGCCATCTGTTTAACAAATATCTTGTTCGAAATAGTTCAATTAAAACTGATGGCTAATCTTAATAACTTCTACTTGTGAATGTCAGCAAGACCAGCACTGTGCTACTCGTGTAGTCATATTATGGCAGTTGAGGTACCAGTAAATATTAGGTAGTTACACAATCTCTCTCTATTGATCTTTAACTTCTCAGAACTAGTGATCCCGAACACCCACCGCTAAGCAAGGATGCAAAATGCAGTGCTGTTTACCACTGGGAAAGCCCAAATCTGGTGCCAAGAGGTTCATAAATAGTAATGAACACTCTTGTGTCAAAAGTGAGCACTATTTAACAGCAAGTAAGGCTAGCCTTTGAGACACTTTGCAGCTGGAGTTGTTCCACGGTGAGGGAACAGAATTCATAATGGCCATAGTTGTAACACCAGATTCCGGGAAGGCAATTGACTTCCTTCTGCAAAGTAAACGAAAGGGAATGGCTGCTCACACATGGTCCTGATGCCACCGACATAAGAAACTCAGCAACAGGAGCCACAAAATAGGAATTTGGTGGCAGATGGAAAGGTCTGCGGGAAGTGTCCACCCAGCTTTGTTTGGCCCATATTCTGAAACAACCAGAATAAACACTTAGTGTCATAATTTATACACATATCAGTACCAATAAATCAGAATCATGCAAACAGTCATGTTTATTATATTCTTGTTGCTTAATATTCATGACAGTAATTTATTTTTATAGTACAGTTTCACTGTTCTCTCCACCATTGCTCTGCGCTTAAGTCTGGAAAGTGGTCCTAGCAGGAGTTCAGGTAACCCTTTGAAGACTGCACAAGTTCACTAGCTCAATCACAGAACTTTATTCGCTCGTTTAATTTTCCCCTTCCTCTTTCAGAAACTTTTTAACCACCAAGATGAAATCTGTAAATTATCTAGCAATAGTAGTTTGACATATAGAAAATATGAAGACTAGAGTCGGCCTATTCCTCTGAAGGTAGCTGTGTAACAACTTACAAGACCAATAAGGGCATTTGGAGAGAGATAAGGGGTTAATTCTTAAATTTACTACCAGTAAAATGGTTAAGACTCAGTGGTTCTCAACCTTCCTAATGCCGCGACCCTTTAATACAGTTCCTCATGTTGTGGTGACCCCCAACCATAAAATTATTTTTGTTGCTACTTCATAACTGTAATTTTGCTAGTGTTATGAATCGTAATGTAAATATCTGACATGCTATATGTGTTTTCCGATGGTCGTGACCCACAGGTTGAGAACCGCTGGGTTAAGTCAAGCAGTTTCCACCTCTTATTCACCTACTCACCAATCCTCCCCACACCCCATTTCAGCAGTCCACTGCTATGTTAAAGGAGGAATTATATGAAACAACACCGCCACAAAGCACGTTATGTTTATATATTCACCTAGCGCTGGAGCTATAAAGATGAGTAAGACATGGTTCCACTCCAGAGATGCTTAGGTCATATTAAGAGATGGAAAAATAAATATTGTGTAGTTCTATACCTAGGCATAAGACAACGAATACTCAGTTTCATACTTAAAAATTCAACAGAAGTAATTTACAATTAATTGTCAGAGAAAAGAGCCACAAACATAAGAGCCTAGAAAAGTAATTTTATAAAAATGTTTTCACCATTATTAATATTCTCATGATCTGTGCACTTTACTGTGTGTTTGCTCTGTTTCACACACACTTGAGGATATGTTTTCATTAATTTTAGAGAGAGAGAGACAATGTGAGAGAAACATCTATTGGTTGCCTCCCATACATGCCCCAATCAGGAACCGAATTGCAATCTATATGTGTCCTGTTTGGGAATCAAACCTGCAACCTTTTGGTGTATGGGACGGCACTCCAACCAACTGAGCCACCCAGCCAGGGTGATGTTAAACGTTGTTTAAAAAGAGCACCATCATTGACTGTGAGTGGACATAGCAGCAACATTTGAACTGTATCTGGGTTTTTTAAATTATGACTGTTATGGGCTGAAATAATGAATTTATTTTATCGAGTCCATGAAAACACATTTCTAGCACATGACATGAGAGGCAAGTGATGCTGTGCTGCAGCCTGTCTTTCAATTAAACAACATACATGATGAAAATTGTAAGAAACATTATAATGCCATTTATTTTAAGATTTTTAAAAATTGACTTTTAGAGAGAGAGAAAAGGAGAGAGAATTTAGAGAAAGACTGATTTGAGAGCGAAACACCGATCGGCTGCCTCCTGCACACCCTCTTTCTGGGATCGAGTCCAAAACCCGGGCATGTGCCCTGACCAGGAATCAAACCAGCGACCTTTCGGTACATAGGAGGATGCCCAGCTAACTGAGCCACAATGTCCAGGGCTATGATGTTATTTCTTAATTCACTTGCTGGAAAGTGTAATAAGGACATTTTTCTACATACACTTTAAAACATGCCCTTCTTCATCTGCTAGGTGTGTTTGGTATTTACCAGTATTTAATTTTATTTTTAAAAGTTTTTCAAGTGATGTAGGTGAAAGAATGAGCACCTATCATGTCACCTTGGGTACAGAAAGCAGTGAAAAATTTTGTTGATTTCATTTTAAATTGAATAAACAAGACAGAAGCCTTTCTTAAATAATGGGGTTTTGAGACCAAGGGTCTGAGCAGAGAAATTTATTCATGTTCTACTTAGTTTCCTATCACTGTAGTTCTTGACAACATAGTCTTTATCTGAGTCACATCTAAATCTACTAATTATCTCATTTCTAAGTAGACATTTGTTATCACTTTGTCCAAATCAGGCAAGACTGTTAGTCTCATGGTTAAAAGTAACAGCTTTGGAATCTTCTAGTTCTGAGTTCAAAACTCAGCTCTGCACCTTCCCAGCTGGTAGCCTTAGCATGCTAATTAGCACCTATGAGCCCCAGTTTCCTAATTTGAAATAATGGGAACAATCATATCGGCACAAAGGAGTGTTATAAATATTAACTTAAATGGTAAAATCTACACATAGCATTTGGATGTATTCAAGTGAAATATGGTGAGTAGAGCACAATTTGGAACTGTAATTATATGGAAAGTTACAGGATTTATTTTTACATTAACACTGCTCTATTAATTTACAATATTTATAATTTAAATTAATTCCAAAAACTGTCCATAAGTCTAAAGGGTTCTGCTTTATAAATTTGGACAGTTCTTTTCTATAATTCTTCTTACTGGCACAGTGTTTAAAGTTTTCCCCAAAATATAGTAAATTGTTCATCTAATTGCCCCATTGTCCCAGTGGCTTTCCAGTCTCTGTTACATAAATTTTAAATGTATGTTAGGGCCCGGATATGGGCATGGCAGATGATTGCTCAGATTGCAAATATCATAATGCTGAGAGGAAGGTTGAATGATGAAAATGAAGGACTTATAGTTAAAAACTTGGGTTTTGGTCCAGGTTTCAGTTGTTACATGACTCAGGTGAGATAAGTCTTGTGAATATGCAAAACTTAAAACTTAAAGCCAAACTCCCCTGGTGATGTTATTGTCTTGACATCCTGGGATCATGAGGAAAAGAGCACAGTTGCACAAGGTTACATGCATATTTCTGCATGTAGGTTCAAACATGTATCAGGGAGAAATGGGTAAAAGTGACACCCTGGACTTTAAATTCAATTTCAGACCCCAAGAACATAATTAAATAATATTAATAAAGAGCTAAATCTTGTGTTGAAATAATATAAAGACATAAGGGAGGAAAGTTGATTGTGCAATGATAAAGTTGTACAACTAAAACACTCCATTGAAGTATGATTGCTGTTGTGAACTGAATTTTTGCCCCCCCCCAATTCATCAATTAAAGCCCTAACCCCCAGTGTGATGGCACTTGGAGGTGGGGCCCTTGGGACGTAACTAAGTTTCCTTGAGGACACAAGGTGCAGCCTCATGATGGGGTTAGTGTGTCATTGAAAGAACAGAGAAAGAAAGGAGAACACTGAGCAGGGATTGGAGCTTATATTTTAAATATTTTCAAATATTAAGGGACTGTTAAAGAAAGATGCTGTTTTGATCCTGACATTGACTGATGTGCTTTTTCTACCTTTGTTCTAGCTGGTCTGTCTTTCCCGTTTGTGGAGAGCTCAGGGTCTTCTGCTTGGCTAGCACTGCTCTATATGTATCCAGGCATCCAGCTCCGAAGTCCTGAGAATTACAGACTTGAGCATCATATGCAGTGGGCTCTGAGCTCTTCCTGTGTGTAATGTTTGCTTAGGATCATTCTATTTCTTCCCCCTGAAACATTTTCACAATAGAGCACAAAGAAATAGAAATTTCTGAAAAAATTTTCAGTGAGGTAGTAGTTCCTTCTTAGGTGAAAATTAGATACTCAGAGAATCATACACAAGAAGTGTCAAAGAATAATCCTACTAGTGAGCTCAGAGTTAGGAGCTTGGAGAAGGAGCCCAAAAGATTGTTGATTTCATCTGTTGGGAAGACAGTATCAACCCACAACTAGCACAACAGATGGCACTAATTAGGTCTGCCCACCCATCAGTTGGCAGAGGAATTGGCTTGAGATCTGAAAGAGTCAACCTTTCACCTTTTGGACATGCAAAGTGAGAAGAAAAAGAGAAAAGGGACAAGAGCTGATTGGTTAGATAGCAATCATGGACTCAGGGCCCTGGCATTTGAACTTTTACAATTTCAATTTGCTGAAAAAGAAAGGATTGCATAAAATACAAGTGGGGAAGGCATGGATCTTCACATTTAAATAGAAAACTATATAAATAAGTCAATGAAAGGAAAAAAGTCTCACAATTAGCCAATATAACTTTTTTATAGTTCATGAAGTTTTAAAAATAGGTTTGCTTTCTTTCTTCTAAGCATATTATGTTTACTCTTAAAACCAGCACTGCTACTTGTTTTCTGTAAGACTGTATTCATTTTCCATGTTTATGTTTCCCAAAGCACAGGTAGAAAATAAATGTATGAGTCAATCCTTAGGAGGAAATTTCATTCTCCAAGTCACATGATAATTCTCAGTGAGGAGATTCCGCTGCTCCAACATGAGCAGTATTCCCCCAGGAAATGTGTAGTACGCCAGCAGACATCACATCTAAAGTTTAATTCTCCAGAATAGTAAGGAGTAGCCAAACAAAGAAATGCCACATTTCAAGGATCCCATGATAGTATTATTAGAAGCTATTGAAAGAAAATCCCTTTAGTGACAGAGAGGCGGAGAACTAGAGTAAAGACAGGGCTTGAGCAAATGAGAGCACGTGACTGAGTGTGAGCAAGTCAGAGAAAGCAGGGAACAGGATCAGTTCTCATTCTGTACAGTTTTTGTTTGTTTGTTTGTTAATCCTCACAGGAGGATAATTTTTCCATTGATTTTAGAGAGAGTGGGAGGGAGGGGGAGAGAGAAACACTGATGTGAGAGAGCCACATCAACTGGTTGCCTCCCACAAGCACCTCGACATGGGCAGGGAACCTGCAACCCAGGTAGGTGCCTTTGACCAGAATGCAAGCCTTCGATTTGAACTACTGAGTCATGCTGGCCAGGGCTGTATCAAGTTTTGAAAACAGCTCAAGAGAGGTTACTGTGGAAATTCTCCTGAGATAATGGTAAAAAAATAATAATAAATAAATCTACCTTTTTAAAGCTAGACTATCATAAGTCATGAGAGTTGAAAAGAAAAATCTGAAACATTCCTGATTTGGAAAACAAGTGTGTGTGCATGTCTGTGTCTATGTCCCTGTGTCTATGTGTGCGTATGAGGAAGGTTAACATCTTGAGTACGTTTTATTTGATAACCCTTTTAATGTTTTTAACTATGAGAAAGACCTACATTGTTATAAATATTTGCACAGGCTAGTGTTTAGCCTACCCTGCCACACCATAAGCTCCTCACCTACCAATGAGTCTGTGACCTTCACAAGCTGAAATACAGGATATACTATCAGCAAGGTAGCTAATTTCCCATCAGGGAGGAGGGATGACTTTGAAGTTGTCTCTTCCAGTGTCACTGAATTGGACAGATTTACTAATATTTAATAGACACAAGGCAGTGTCATGTTGGAGAAAATGGTAAGCCTCTGGGTTATGATTTTAAGATGTACATTCTAGAATAAAGTGACAAACTTTGGACTAACCAAGTGGGGTTGTGCCTGGGAAATACCTGCACAACAAAGGAGAAATGTTAGGAGATAAAAGAAGGAAAGTGGGAGTTCCTAGATCATGAAGCAATAGAATATCCTGGATAATATCCTAAACATATTTGATGTGGTTTGGAATTCTAGAAAGAAATATTAAAGCAGAATAAGGATAGTCATATGTGTTGCTTAAGGCAGCTTTACTAGAGGAATGGAAATGCTTGTGAGAATGGACCAAAGGTCATCTGGGAGTTTGTTCTAAGGACAGTCTGGTTGCACTCTGATTTAATAATATGAGCTAACAATTACTGAGTACAATGTGCCAGGAAATCTGAAACTGCTTTGTCATGATTAGCATTTCATCAAATTCATCCCAATCCCCAGGGGGAAGAAACTATTTTTACATCATTTCATAGATAGGAAAATTGAGGCTAAGAATTGGCTCTTACAGGTAGTAAATAGTGGAGTCATAGTTTAATGGAGGTGGTGGTATGCCCTGCAGGTAGAAATTTTGGCTTAGCTGTTGAGAATAACCTCACTGAGAAGTTAGCATGTAAGTGGCCATCTGGGGACATGCCACTGATAGAGAGATTGGGCAAAGACCCTCAGTGCACCTGAGGAATTCAATGAAGAGCCTGGAGACCAACAGGCATGAATGAGACAGGCACGGCAAGAGAAGTGTGGGCCACCAGATCATGTAAGATTTTGCAAAGCTCACAAAGAATCGGGCTTTTCCTCAAAATGCAATGCCAAGCCAGTTGCAGCATTTGGATTATATTTATAATCAGAATCACACTGGATTGAATGAGAGAGAAAAAACTTACTGGGGAAGTAGGAGATGTAGCCAGTCAGAGATGGAAGTGGGTGGGTACAACATTTTTTGGAAGGCCCCTCAGTGGTGATCACAATTCAGTGCTTGTGTCAACCCCAAGAATGTGAAGCGAGGCAGGCGTCTCAGTATGACATGAAAAAGATCACAAACCCTCAGTTTCATCAGAACCTATTGATGCAGTGAACTTGATAACAGGCAATGAAATCCAGTGATGTAAGTCTACCATGAGAGGAATGGGTCAAGATAACTGTTTTGCACTGAGGTATTGAGGTGAAATTCTGCATTTTGTTATACATCTTTTGGCAGCACGTCTATTCAGTGGGAGCAGGGATGCTCAGGAAGCTGACTCACGAAGGCCTGCTGGCTGATTGTTCAGCTTGAAAGTTTTATTGCTTTGAAAAGTGATCTCTTAAGACTATGGAAGAAAGGAATGCAAGTAAAAGAAAACTTTTAAGGAAAAACAAAAAGACAAACACCACATTTTCAATGGAACTAATGTCTTACCACTCAATTAATTTCAGAGTGAAGGACCAATTTTAGTTCTGAATCCCCTTCTAGTTTTACTTATAAAGGACTTTTCATTAAGCCAAATTAAGTAGATGGAGGTCCAGTTGTTTATTGTCTACCAACTAAAGCATTCCTACAAAAAGACACCTGTGCAAGCCATTTGGCTCTAGTCAACTATTTATTTTTTACAATTTAATTATGAATATAATTAGAATGAGTTAAGAGACAAGCTGGGCATCAGCTATAAAATTTTTAGTTTGCTAAACACACACACACACACACACACACACACACACACACACACTGATTAAAAAGCAACCACAAGAAAAAACTTTTCCAAGTTAGCTTGCACTGGAAATTTTAGTAGAAGGGGGCTATTTGTAAAATCTATCTTTATTTTAATTTCAATCCCCTTAAAATGGTGCATGGAGGATATTTTTATACTACATTATTTTTATATCTCTGGTTTCTTTGCGGTGACCCTTCAAACCCTGCTTTTTACTCTCTCTAGTTTTAAGGCAATTTGTCACTATCATGCTTTAAAGTTTAGTGACTGTTTGTAATCAAGTGCCTTGCAAGCTCTGTTTCTTTTCTCCCAAAGTGTCATCATGAAGTTGATGATGCATCAGAAATAGTTTGAACAAAGGGCAAGAAAAAGTCAAGAGTAAAGGAAATATTTGCAAATATACTTGACTGGCGTTTTCCCCCACCCCTAATTACTACTGAAAATATACTTTAAAGGTAAAATGGCATAATGGCCATTGGGGGGGGAACATTTGGACATGAAACAGATGCTTTCTGTCATAGGGCAATATCTTTCATGTAAATCATTTTTATATGAGGATGGTGTGACTGACAGAATATAGGAGCAGTTAATATAAATGTCATATACATGACAGATAGATTAGTTGTATTTAAGAACTAGGCACGGGGTATGCTCTACCTTTGGTGATAACAGCCTGCATTTTAATGGTGCTGAGTCAATCTTATGGATACCATTGCTCGCAATTTGTTTTATTGCATAATTAATCAGTGTTTCCAAAATCTGGGTATTCAAAGATATATTGTCTTCAAATGCATGTCTTTAAATTGAAGACATGTATATAACATTACAAATATCTATTATATACATATGTATATACATACAGGTATATGCACATTTATAAATAAACATGATATATATAATAAGCATTATATCTAATGTTTTCTTAAGAGAAGCTGGAAAACATGACAAAGAAATTTATATTAGTATTAATATTTAATAATTCATATAACTAAATAATTAATAAGACTGTTTTGATCAAGAAGTTAGCTTTGATTGCATTCCCATGATGGGAAATATATAGAACACTACTCAGGGGTGGGGAAAAAGTAATTATTTTTATATACAAAAGGCAAATTTGGAAACTCAGAATACAAGTCAACAAATACAAACTCACATGCTCAATCATGAGCACCAAAGAGCTGAAGAGAAGAAGTTGACCAAAATGAAATCATCAGATAGTCCTTGAATAAATGACCTTTGGTCCAGTCTTGAGTCAAACATTTAAGCCTATCCCTCACAAACAATGTATAACACATCTTGTAGGTAAATGTGTGAGGTAAATTCTCTTTACTTCTCTATTATCTACTAATCAACCTATAGTTTCACTTACATGTCAACTCTGATGATCATTTGGATTTGAGAGAAGAAAGGTGAAAGTTGATGGATTAAGAGCATTTGTGACATGAAGGTGGAGCAGGTGCTACCGGCAAAAATGAGGAGAGGGGAAAACATGGAGTAGAAAGAAAAATGGCTCCACAAAGATGTACACACTTTAATTTCCAGAGGCTGTGAATATGTTACCTTACGTGGTAAAGGATATTTTTTAGACATGATTAAGAACCCTGAGGTGGGAAGGTATTCTGGTTATCTGGGAGAGCCCCCTGTAATCACAAGGGTCCTCAAAAATGGAAGATGGAGGTGAAAGAAAGTCAGAGTGAGGTATGACTATGGAAGAGGTCAGAGTAACGTGATGTCATGTGTGACTGCTGCCTGTGAAGGTGGAGGAAGAAACACTAGCAAGGCTTGCAGGCATCCCCTAGAGGCTGGAAAAGGCAAGGAAGTGGATTCTCCTCTGGAGTCTCCAGGAAGAAATGCAGTCCTTCTGACACTTTGCTTGTAGCCCAGCGAGACCACGTGTCAGATTTCTGCCCAACAGAATTGTAAGGTAAGAAATCACTGTATTTGAAGGCACCAAGTTTGAGGTAATTTGTTATGGCAGCAACAGAAAACTAATACACATCTCTTCTAGGAAACAGTGGCTCCAACTCAGGAAGCAGAAAGAAATTCCTCACTGAGCACCCTGAAGCACTCCTGGATGCGACCATTCAATATGAATTAAAAAGGCAGAAGGTTCCAGAAAGGAGGTGTCCTGGAAAAAACAGGATGCTGCAATAGTGTCAGAGAAGAGTAAGGACATTGGAAAAGAAAAAAAGAAAGCAAAAAAAAAATCAAAGGAATTACAAACTCCAGAAAAAATAAATATAAAATCTATACCAGAAAATCATCATCCAACTACAAAGAGAACCAAATGTGGCCAAGAGTTTCAGCATTTTGGGAGTGTAATAAAATAGGCTCTATTTGACGGGGTGAGGAATACTAGTATTCTTTGAGAAGTACAGGGATTGTGACAGTGAACTCTAGAGAAGAATTCTTTGTGAAACCACTTAGACAGGCAGTGTTACAGACTTGTAACAATCCTACATAATAAAGAGGCGATATGCAAATTGACCATCACACCCTCGCCCAAGATGGCCGCCTCCATGTGGTCAGAAGATGGCCGCCACAAGATGGCCAGCAGGGGAGGGCAGTTGTGGGTGATCAGGCCAGCAGGGGAGGGCAGTTGGAAGCGACTGGGCCTGTAGGGGATGGAGAGCAGTTGGGGGAAACCAGGCCTGCGGGGGAGGGTGGTTAGGGGTGACCGGGCCAGCAGGGGAGCAGTTAGATGTCAATTAGGCTGGCAGGGGAGTGGGTAGGGGGTGGCCAGGGGGTGATCAGGCTGGCAGGCAGAAACGGTTAGGGGCAATCAGGCAGGCAGGCAGGCGAGCGGTTGGGATCCAGCAGTCCTAAATTGTGAGAGGCCTGCGGGATCAGGCCTAAACCGGCAGTCAGACATCCCCCTAGGGGCCCCAGATTGGAGTGGGTGCAGGCTGGGCTGAGGGACATCCCCCCCCCCCAGTGCACGAATTTCATGCACCGGGCCTCTAGTGAAAATATAAATGCTGTTTATTAGTTTTCTAATTGGTCAAACTGAAGACTTAGAACAACCATCAAAATTTAAAGGTGTTAATGACCAATGATTCTGAAGGAAGGACAGTGAGGTAGAGGGGGAAGGAAAATACATTCACCTTACAAAGGGAAGTTAGAAGGTATTGTTGAATGTTGATGAAACAAGAAGCAGGTTCATGTGTATTATTTAAGACCTAAATGTATTATGTAACTATTAAATATTGCTGGAAGTGGAAGGAATAAGTTAATATTTCATATTAGGTACTATCCATAGTTGATAATTCATGAAGTAGAGATATTACCTGGAGTTGTAAAGGTAACCACTGGAAGAGACAAAAACAAAGAGTTAAATGAGCAAGCCCAGGGATGTGAAGTGATAGGGCCTAATCCATCACTCTCCATCAGAAACTCCTCTGTAAAATTTGGATTGTTGCATGTTGTAATTTGATACAAGTGAAAACCTAGAAAAAAAGAATACCTAAACTTGAAATAGTTACTCATATTAAATAGTAAAATAACATTGTGTATATCTAAATGAATTTCAAAAGGGTATGGGTGAAAAATTAGTTACAAAAATACAGTGGGGAATTAAAAATGTACCCAGAGAGGCTAACATTTGAAGAATAGATGCTTGTAGTATCTATTAGTAAATACTGAAACATTGCTCACTCTTGGAAAGTTCTACCTTATTTCTGATCGAAACTCCAAAACTAGTATTTCTGATCATTTAGTTTAATTCTAACCTTGTTATTTTTTTAAATAGGAAAGGTTGTGGTTTTATATAGAATGATATAGGACATATGGTATAGTCCTTATATAGGGTAATTTAACAGCCAGATATTTGGCAGTGCCTAATTAGTTATTCTTCGAGCAAAAAAAAAATTTAGATAAAAATTCCCAGAAATGCAATGTAGGAAGATGGAAAATATTTATGTTTTAGAGTCTGAAACCGAATGCTAAGTGTAATCTTTTGAGCCATGTGAACTTGGGAACTATTTTGTGATTTGCTTTACTCCTCTAAAAAAATGAATTTCTTTCCAATCATTTATTGAGCATCTAATATAGAGTAAGAAAAATATCTTATTTGATTCTGATACTATCTTTATGAGCTAGAAATTATTTTCCACATAATTTTTTCACTTCGCCAATATCTCCTGCTTTGTGTTATTCTCAGGGAAAAAGGTGATATAATTATAAAAATACAATGAGTTTTTCTCCTCTCTTTCCATTTCTCAGGGATTTTAGAAAAATGCAGATATTAAAATAGAAAAGACACTGGTTTTTTGTCTCTTTACTTTGGATCTGTAGAGTTACCAGGACAAAAATAAAATGGCAATAGAGGTGAACTTGGTACATTTCCTAGGATTTAGATGTACTGGAAATGTCCAGAGCCCTGCAGGCCTGTGGCCACAGATTGTATTACCTGTCATAAAACCCTAGAGCTGTGTTTCTGTACCCAGTTCCCATTTGCAGCACTAATAATGCCTTCAGCACAAGTCAATTCCAGGGAATTAGTCACTGCAGTCAGTGGGTTAAATCCCCATGAAGTAACCCTGCAGGTGACCCAGTTGCATTGACCTTAAGTATAGAATTTCAGATCAATAACTGCGGTACTTGCATTCTGAAATGTAAAACAATCTCTAGTGTTTTTGTTATCCCAATGGGTATTATCAGACAAGGGATCACTATGGCAATTGCAGGTTCTTATCATATTAATGTTTGTTTTGGGTAAAAAAAAACTATTTAAAAAAGTAAATGCCTTCTGTTCTCTTTTCTTGGAATATGTAATGATGACTTTCAAACATATAATGAAAATTAACAGTAATTCAAATAGCATAAGCAGTCATTAATTGCTTATACATGAAATAAAATTTCTTCCTCAGAGGTAAAGCATTCCAGATGGATGTAAAATTCCTTTGGTCTGTTCACCTTTTAACTCTGTCATAAAAGGGTAACAGATCTCTCAATTTAAAAATGTAAAGCCTCCACAAACTGGGCTTGGGGGCAGTGAGAGAGAAAAGGGAAATAATGTTATAGCTCCATGAACTGTGACATTGACTGGCATGGTGTTCTGCTAGTGTTTTAACCAAAGAACAGAAACCACTTCGACTATTTATGCCAATGGAACAAACTATCTTGATGCAAGAACTGGTTATCCTCTAATGAGGAAGCTTATAGTCAAATAAAGAAGAGAGAAGAAACAAAAAAACTAGCCATTCAGGAAGCCACTACCAGGCTGGAAAAAGAGGAAAATACACATCTCAAGACAGAAGCTGGAAGCACAAGAGGTTTGTCCACCCAAGCTGAAGCCATGGAGGAGATGGATCCTCAGGTAGAGAAGCCAACCAAGGCAGGGGGTGGGGATAAACTCATAAACTGGCTGGCCTTTTCTCCCCCCACCCATTGCTACCGACTGCTGGTGGCTTCTAAGAGCTACAGTAGAGCTGGCTAAGGTCAAGCTTCCGACGGTAGAGTGCAAAAGTGAAGGGTGAGAAGAGCCAAAGGAGCTCAGAGCCAGCATATATGGTCATCTCCCCTGTGAATTTATCTTACCTGGTTGATTGCTGGTTTATTCCTTTTGTAAAAAGCTAAGAATTCATGGACAGATAGAGAGCTTCTCACTGTACAGATTTTATGAGGCAGTGAGAGATATGGTAAAGCTCAGCACGCCTCTGGGACTGTATAAATATTACTATATTTACATTTATATTTTGAATTCTTTTTTACTCAATTGGTGCACAATGGGATCAAAATACTTCCTCTAGTGTGGTTTTACTGTTGCTAAGGACCTAGGTGACTATTCTCTTACTTCTTGAGTATATTTCAATATGAATTACGACCTAGAGCTGAGTTTAGAACACAAAAACTAATTCCAAGGTTATCCCAAAATACACGGGTTAGTAAGCATATGCCTCCACCTAGCATCATACCATATTTCTCAGACATATTACCCTGTTGGTTAGTCCCTCCATTTTACGTATAACTATCTTGAGTTAGGTAAAGCAAGGTTGCTCAAATTGATTCTCCTTCCTTGAGCAATGAAGGAAATGTTGCCTTTCTCTTCACTTCTAAATGGATTTCTCAAATAAATAAGTATTTATGCGATACATTACATTTTTATTTTATATATATTATATATTTTATATATATTATATATATATATATATTCACATACAGTGGGGCCGTGACTTACGAGTATCCTGACTAACGAGTTTTTCGAGATTCGAGCCGTCTCTCGGCCGATTTTTTGCTTTGAGTTTCGAGCTAAAATTCGGGTTACGAGCCAGCTTCAAATACCCCACCGCTAGTTGGCGCAGCGAACGTCCCAGTGAATGCCACAACATCAGCCCAGCATCATGTGTCTCACTCGTTCACTTTTTGATTTGACATACGAGTAATTTGAGTTACGAGCTCCGTCACGGAACTAATTAAACTCGTAAGTCAAGGCCCCACTGTATATATATATGTGGTTGATTTCAGAGAGGAAGAGAGGGAGAGATAGAAACATCAATGAGAGAGAATCACTGATCGGCTGCCTCCTGCACGCCCTCTACTGGGGATTGAGCCCAAAACCTGGGCATGTACCTTTGACCTGAATCAAACCCGGGCGGAAGCCTTCAGTTTGTAGGCTGACGCTCTATCCACTGAGAAAAACCGGCTAGGGCACGATATCTTACATTTTTAAAGGATTTTCTTAAGCACCGTCACATTCGTTCTCACCATCACCTACTTTATAAGTGCTGGCAATAGCCATCGTCAGGACAGCCTGCTTCCCATCTCAACATTGCCTTGTTCTGACCATGCCAGGGTTTCTGAAATTCTGTCCAGCTTGGGCCTGAGTCATAGAATAGTACAGAGGTGGTCCTGCTCTTTCTAGAAATTCAAAGAACACCGCCCCACCCCGACCTGGGTTCTGAGGGCCTGCTTTCCATGAATCTTAAACTAAGGGAATCGCTTGCCTATTCAGGTGAACTAAGTGGACCTTCACTGATGGGTATCCTACATCACAGCCTCAAATCAGCACATGCACAAGCATGTTTCCAAATAAGATCATCTTCACTTAAAAGTATGGGTACCATGGTGTGAAATTTGTATGACTTCTTTAAATGTGTCTAATTAGAGATAGGTACCCCAATGCAAGTCTCTCCAATTTCCTATCAGAACACTGTCCTATAATTGGGGACCATATTCCATGCTTGTGTGATCCAAGACAGAATATCAGAATCAGCTGTTATGGAAATGCATGCTTGTTTATTTTTCCTTTATTCCTCCTTTTAAGTTAAGAGAGCCTGGGAAATACAAAATACTGTTTTCCTCCAGAAGCAGAAGTGCATGAAATGAAATGTTAGGACAGGAGATAAGAGCTCCAGCCTCACCTCAAAGCCCATAGTTAGAGCACGGCTACTATATTCAACAACAATAACAACACAATCCGAAATCGTGAGCAGGCAACAAGAGAAAGAATTTGGGAGAGAAAAGTCTGCTTTATTCCTGTTGATATCATTTTGCCACAGCTTTTTTTTGTGTGAAATAATAATAATAAAAAAACAGAATAAAAGGGCATATTGAGGGGCTGTTCTCCAACATGGGCTCCCCAAGTCCCCACTCCCACTAATGGGAACACAGCATACACCGCCAGCCAAGATCAGACCTCCTAAGTAGAGCATTTTTTTTCTTGCAGATTTTTCTTGTTTGGACTTTAATTAAGCTCCTGCCAGGCTTGCAAGCTTTTTAATTTTACCTTTCTTTCTTCTTTCATTTTCTTCCTTGAATCAGTCTACTTGCCAGGAAACTTTTTCCAAGCTGTCACAATTATAGTAAGTATACTCTAAGAGATTACATTTAGAGATGAACTAGTAGTTGCTTCTCTAAGAATCAATAGCAGAAGTTTCCTTGCATTTGGATATTCATTCATTCATTCATTCATTCATTCCTTATTTCTTAAGTATATGTGTTTTATGGATGAGAAAATAATAGAAAAGGAAGCTTCTCAGAGTGTACAATGATAACTGGCTAGTTGAGTGATATAACTCAACCTCCTACGAAAGTCACCAGATTAGTAGAAGAAACTTGCCATTACTTAATTTAGTACTCACACTGCTCATAAGCAAACTGTAGCTTTTCACCCATGTTGGTAGGTGAAAGGTGAGTGAGTGAGAAGAAGGCGATGCCTCAGTCGATGATTTAACACTTCCTTATGAAATGTAATATTTAATGTACTGAGGTTCTTTTTAAAGATCCCATTTGTACACAGTTATATTCATTGCAATTCTGAAAGTCTAAAGGAAGGGGTGGGGGTGCCAATGGTGACCCCTTTAAAACAGAGTCTATGAGAAGCTATTTTCATTGGAGGAGGCTTGGTGGAGAATTGGTCGCCCTAAATAGAATGCCTATTTTTTTTATTAAAAAAAAACACACACGCAGATAATATTACAGGGCCAGAAATAAAAAATAAGCCATCAAAAACACAAACACTAAACTGAAAGGTGTGGAGCATTCATTGGGGATATTATTATCTCCGTGATTGCTATTATCGTCTCTCTTATTATTTACTTAATAATTCCACGCTGCCAGCTCACTCCGCCAACCGCGCCTGTGTGCGAGGTACTTACTGATCGCTTCCACAAACCGCTCAAAGAAGCTGAAAGGGAAGAGCGGCTCAGGCAGCTCCCGGAAAAACATCTTCAGTGCTCCGGTGACAACGTGGATGTCCTCCCACTGGCTGTCGTCCAAATTCAGCTTCTCTTCTGGGAAAACACGAGGAGAAATGGAACAACTGGTTTTAATGAAACAATTACAAGACACTAATTATTATGTTAATGTTTGCCTACTATCATCAGCAACCGTTAACAGCCTTCTGCACCTAGAGGTTTGGTGCTGTGCATTTTTTTTCTTTCTCTTTTTTTTTTCCGTAGGAAGGGAACATTTTCAATGGAATACCATCTGTAGGAATGCAGCTAACAAAAAAACAAGACACACAAAGAGACAGCACCATTGACACAGTATGTCAGATACATTTATTCCCATAATGCAGCAGTATGAAAATTAGCATCACAGCTCAACGTGATTCAAAGCTATTTGGGTTTGAGGCCGAGGGGCTAAGAGTTGCCAATGATGGCCGGCTCAAGGGACCGGCCTAAAGGCCTTGCTGAGCCAACAGGAGACATATGCTAAACATGGCAATAGAAAATGAGTTATTGCTTTACATGTGTTAGCCTTGCTATGTACAAGGGAATAATGGCTAACACCTCTCTCTCTCTCTCTCTCTCTCTCTCTCTCTCTCTCTCTCTCTCTTCTGAATATAAAGTCAGCAAGGAATAGAATACTGAGTGAGAAAGGATATTAATTCCTTCTTACTGCTTCAAAAATATCTTTTTTTAGTTCTCATCTCATCGAGGAAAATGTGCCCAGAAACAATATTAGACAGACCCCTGTTGGCCTACGCAGGCTATGCAAAGCTGTCAGAAATGATAACACACTAAAGACAAACCACAAGTGCTTACCAACTCCTCTCAGAAACAACGGAAATGCTTGCTTGGGAAGCCTGAGTGAGTTGAAACGTTTACATATTCAAGACAATAAATGCCAAAATGAAGTTTTTAGAGTAAATAAAGGGATGTCAGGTTATTATTTTTTTCCCCTTTTGCCCTCAATATGAAAGCCTGGAATCATTTTCACCCAAGAAGTGATCGACTAGGGTCTGAAAACGACATCCTTCCACACAGCTAAAAGGACGCAGGCACAAAAGCATTGCAGCTGATCCATAGTATTTGTCTTTCCAAACATGCGACATGGGAAAGATTTTGGATTCTGGGCTTAATGAAAACTAAAGCTACTCATTTTAGACAACCTGAGGGTTCACTGAAAAGCTGAATATCCTGGCAAGAACTTAACAGGTATTTGGTCAACTGGAATTTTGTTTCTTTACCAATGTCTTAGGCTCACATGCACATGCCCTCTTGGTATCAGTTTTTCAATGCAGAGAAGAATTTGTACGGAAATTGTAAAAAAAAAAAAAAAAAAAAAGCTGAGAATTGTCACTGTAGGGAATCTCTGCATGAGCTGTTTTGCTAATACTGTTCATGTCCTTTTAAAAATATTAGCTGAAATCCTTATCAGATCTTTTTTCTAAATGGACTATTATTTTATTATTTCCAGGGCTAGTAAGTGATGTTCCTGCTCACCAGGATGCTTGCAATGAGAAGGAATGAAGGTGGATATGTGTATTTCAGACAGGCTACTTTTTTTTCTTCCTTTTCACTCTCCATTCCTACCTCACTCATAACACAATAATATGATCCACAACAAAGTCAGCAGAGGAGACCTTCCTTCTGCCCTGCAATCAGTTTTGATTGATTGTATTTCAACAATTAGTCTTTTATTTGGCTACACACTATTGAAATAGGACGACAGCATCTTAGCAGGCCAGCTTTAAACAGTCAACTGTTAACAATAGCATCAAAAAGGGAGACCTGATGGGGTTTACTGTCACTTTAAAGAACAGGGTTTTCACATTGTTGAAATCTGTCAGATATTTTGAAATGTCCCTCTCACTATGGTGCCACACCCCCTGCGTGCCCTTATAATAAAATTGGTTTTACTCCTGATTAAATCATTTTCTCCCTACCCACCACCATACTTCTCATAATGGACCTGTGCGCTCTACAGCTGGTGTTCTTCCCATGGTACCAATTCTTACTTTATCTTTTAAGCACTTTGCTGCTAAGATCTCATGCAGAGTGCTTATGTTTTGTTAAGAGCTTCATTCTTAGAGAAATAGCTTAACACATGTTCTAAAAATGTTGTACAACTTATTGCTTAAAACACATTTAGAAAATGTATAAGTACTCTAGCTTTGGCACTGAACTTTAAGTGGAAACCTAAATACACACATACACATGCTCACACACACACAACTATCTCTACCAAAAATTTATCAGAAAAGTCCAACATAACATGCCATTTTGATACATAGGTTTGAGATTGTCAAAGGAAAATGTTCAGGTGAAAAAGAGAATGATTTCATGTTGAGTAAGAAAACAAGAAAAAATAATTGTGACTAAAGGCAAATGCCATTGGTATTAGTTATGCTCACATGAAATCACTTAATTCAAATGACTGTGAAAATTAGAATATTTTAATATACATTAAAAATTACCAATCAATAAATACCATTTGATTATGCCCACTTGAAATGCCATGTAATATCAATATAAACTTGTGTTGCTTAAACCTGCATTCCTACTCTAGATATCTATGTAATCTTCATTCAAAGAAAAACAACAATAATTTGTACCACTTCAACAAGTAGCTTAAAGAAATAATATGGCAAGTAGTGAAATATAATATCTAATTTTTATATTAAATTATTATAAACCGGAGGATTTTAAGGTATATTTTTCAAGGCCACTGTGACTTATCTAAGCATACAGTTTTGTCCATATTCAGACGCCTTCTCATGAATCCAACCAGTTCTCAAGACGAACTAGCATAACTCTTTCAGTGTTAACAGGTATCATTCTAAATACATTTGTATTATTTGATAGGCATTTTCTAACAAAACTGAAACTGCTAGCAGTGATGACATCTTATACTTCTTCTCTTTCCAGAAGAGCAGGGTTCCTCAACAGTGAAGCACTGTTGACCTGAGGGTTGGATAATTCTGTGTTGTGGGGCTGTCCTGCATTCTTGGATGTTTAGTAGCATCCCTGGCCTCAGTAAGACTTACCAGTGGTGATGATGAAAAATATTTGATCATTTAAAGTTATCCCCAGTTAAGGACCACTATAAGGAAGCCTATAAAAGCATATAGAAGTTACTCAATAAATATTGATTTATGAAGTTTACCTTAGGTAGGCAGAGAACTAGAACACTAGATACACACATATGGAAATTTCTTTAATATGACCTTAAAAGTTGCTCATTTTTATTGACAAATCTAAATCTTTTGAGAACAAATTTATAAAACTACATTTCAGGATGCTACGCTACCAAAAACAATAAACAACAATTACTTAGTGCTTACATTCTAGTAGGGACTATGCTATTCTAAGGAACTTTACATTCCGTATCTAATTTTTTCAATAAGAAAGTGAGAACTATTTATATTATTATCATCATCTTTATTTCACGGGGAGGGAAAAAGGAGACATGGGTAGATTAAGTAACTTTTCCATGGCTGACAAGAATGAATCCAGGATAAGGAACCAGTAAGCCCCTGCCTGAAAACCACTATGTTCAGATTTAAACTTGGCAGCAGAAGCTGAAAGGGAAAAGGTAGATAAGTAGTAACTGCAATCAGTAATAGCTATACTATTACGTCACAGATAATGACTTTTAGATTGGTATCCTTAAATGTCTTACTTGAGGCTATGCTTTTACTATAAACGGACTCATCTTTTTTTTGAAATAGTTTTATTGATTTTTAGATAGAGAGGAAAGGAGTGGGAGCAAGAGATAGAAACATCAATGATGAGAGAGATTCATATTAGTAGATCAGTTGCCTCCTGCATCTTGGAATTGAGCCTGCAACCTGGGCATGTGCCTGGACCAGGGATTAAACCCAGATCTCTTGGTCCATGGGACAATGCTCAATCCACTGAGCCACACCAGCCAAGCTCATCTTTTTTAATTACCCATTTATAAAAGAAAGATATTTTATATAAAGAGATATAAAACAAATTAGCAACAAACAAAAAAGAAACTGCATTAGGAAATGGGCAGAAGATGGGTCAAATTGTTAGGTGGCAATGGAGTAAAGAGGAAAGATGATAGCGTGAGAAATATTTACTGCTGGATTTACTGCTAATTCCTTAGATATTTGTTTATTTGTAAAATGAAGGTAGGTAGAAGAAAAGTTGTTAGTAGGAGATGAGAAAACATATCTGAAAAACATTTGGGAAGCAGTAGGCAACAATCATGTGCAAGACACCCCCTAGGATATTAATGTGAATAAAGACCAAAAGGACAAACTATGCAAGGGATTAAGGCAATGGAAATACTGAACCAACATCATAAACCATCCTGGTTGTTATAGAGGATCTACCTCAGCATGATATAGTTGGTCATATAAAAACTTTGCAAGCTAGAGTCCAATACTGCGAGGAAGTCTGGTTTAATCAAGATACTTCACAATCCTCATTCTATTAATCCATGTTGTTTTCTCCTGACCTTCATTTAGGCTCTTTTCAACGTTTTTGGTTTAAAGCATTTAAACAAAATTGAAGGTGAGTAAAACTCCCAAATCCAAATACTATGTGAGTTTTATTAGATTACAAAAAATATACCTAAATGTTGTATCCAAACAAGGCTGTCTTGAAATGCTCTTTCTTGAAGGGCCTTTTGTATATTTTATTTATTTTTTAAGTAAAAGTTATCTACATCAAGCTAAAAACAATTATATGTGAAAAAATAATTTGACAATCACTATTGGGAACAATCTTTCTTAGGAAGGAGAACTGAAAGATGGATCTTTGATAGCCACAGTAGGTTGCGGTAGTTTCTAAAGAAAAAGGAACATCTAAATATCACTAATTGATTCTTTACTATAAAGGGTTGCCCTCCATATTATAGGATGTTTACCAGCATTCCTGGCCTCTATCCACCAGATTCTAGTAGACACTTCCTCCCCATGTGACAACTCCCTCCCTAAAATAAATTAAATGTAATAAATAAATACCACTAGTAACTTAATCACCACTTTCCCCTTATATTATACTAGAGGCCCGGTGCACAGAATTCGTGCACGGCGGGGGGAGGGGGGTCGGTCCCTCAGCCCGGCCTGCACCCTCTCTAATCTGGGAACCCTCGCGGGATGTCCACAGGGATTGGGCCTAAACCAGCAGTTGGACATCGCTCTCACAAACCGACTGGCTCCTAACCACTCGCCTCTCTGCCTGCCTGATCGCCCCTAACTGCCACTGCCCTGCTGTGTGGGTCCTGGGTGCGGGTTTCCGGCTCCCTCCTCCCTCCTGTCAGAGTCTGGGGTGCACCAGATTCAAGTCTCTACCCACCCACATGCACCTCAAAATCACGTGAGACCCAGACCCTGCCAGCCCCACCCCCATCAAGCCTCACCAGCACGTCACGTCCTCAGCCGGCGCTGGGTGGAGACACAGCGTCAGTCACTTCCCAAGCTAAGGCTGGGCGGGAATGCAGCCTCCTACTGATCAGTCGTTATGGCATGAGGGTGTGAAGACCATTTGCATATTAGCCTTTCATTATTATACATACTAGAGGCCCGGTGCACGAAAATTCGTGCACTGGGGGTGGGGTCCCTCAGCCCGGCCTGCCCCCTCTCACAGTCTGGGAGCCCTCAGGAGATGTTCTACTGATGGCTTAGGCCCGCTCCTCTGCGGGAGGTGACCTGGCCAATCATGGGAAGGCGCTGCCCCCATCACCCTGCTGCTGCTGCCACTGTCGGCTGCCATGGCTGCCAGCCCTCAGCCCTCACTTCTTGCTGGCCCCGCCCCTTGCCCACTGGTGGGGCAATCTGTGGCCAGGCTGGCTGGGGTAGGGGCTGTGGGAGGTTGAGGCACAGCAGGTCGCATCTTGTCCAGCCTCTGCGGAGGTGTGGCGCCAGGACCGGGCCCTCACCGCAGCCTCTCCCATGCCGCCTCTGCAGTAGGGGTAGCGCCGAGGCTTGTCCCACACAGCCCCCTCTCCCGCACCACCTTTGTGAAAGGAGCGCGGCGCTGGACCAGCCAGCACCAAGACCTCTCCACACTGCCTCTGCGAAAGGGGCGGTGGTGCCGCCTCCACCTCTGCTCCCACTCCCGTGGCGGCGCCTTTCCTGTGCCACTGGCCCTGCCGCTGTGGCTTTGTCTGGATGGACGTCTGGAAGACATCTGGTCTCATTAGCATATTACCTTTGTATTAGTATAGATTGCTCTATAGATTGGTGTGACCCGAAGTTGCAATATCAGATCTGATTTGAACAAAATTCACTTTATTAACCCAGTATTGGTTGAAATGTGGTTGCAGATCATTTGAATTATCTAGACTGAAATAGAAACACAATAGTAAAAAGGTAATTCTTTGTGTATTGAAAAAAAAGTTCATTTTACCTTGTAATTTTTTCCATGGCACTTTTAAAGCCTCTTTCCAACTTTTATTTTACTGTTGTAATAAAAAAGTGGAAAAGAAACCCCAACTTTCCCAGGATATGGAGAGAATAGCTCTGATTTCATTAATATAGTGACAAGAACCTATTACATTGTGAAACTCTCATAAAGAATGTGGTATCTGCTTCCAGCGCAGATGACCATTTGGAAACCTTATCTGAAAGGCCTGCTGGGTACATGAAAGTCACATCATGAATGAAAGTGATGCCAGTGGGACTGTAGATCAGAAAAATAATAATATGTTTGGCCATAAAATCAAACTGGAAGATTAGATATTAAAGTGGATAAAACACTCTATTTATCCATAAGGGTTTAGCTGATTTTTAGTTTAGTGCTTAAAAGAGAGGATCAAAAGGAAGTTCATTGAATCATTTGACTAGCTCAACCTTTCCTGTTGTGTTGGCTCCTTAAAGTGACAGTTGATTTCTGGTGGATTAGAGAGGTTCCAATTCTCACACATGGTGATGTAAATCCTGTGTCCAAAGCTGTATCTTTACATGCTGTACTCCCTAAAGCCGCTTCCTACAATACCTTGGTTATAACATGTGGCGCAGTGAGGGCATTCTTAGGAAACTCGACCAGTTGGCCAGTTAATTTGTTTGTTCACTTCATTTTTATTAAACAAACAGATTCAACTAAGACTACATATCAGAGATTGTATAATGTGCTTTTCAAAGCTACAGCCGTTGAGGCTGCTCTGTATTCCTCAAAGGAGAGTACTTCACCAGGTGCTCAGTAATACTACTCATGACTATAGATTATGTTCTAGGCATTTTACATCTTATTTCTGTACCATAGAGTAATAGTCGATTGACCTTGAGTACAAGCAGGAACAAACTCAACAAACTCAAAGAATATTACTCCAAATATGTGGTCTGTTATGTCTGAATTGTGTCCCCTCCTCCCCATCCATATGTTAAAGTTCTAACCCCTGGTATCTCAAAATGTGATTGTATTTGAAGACAGGGCCTCTAAAGAGGTACTAAACGTAAAATGAGGTCAGATGGGTGCACCCTAATCCAATATGACTAGTGACCTTATAAAAAGAGGAGATTAGGACACAGACATGAACAGAGGGAAGACTGTGTGATAACACAGGGAGAAGATGGCCATCTACAAGCCAAGGCAGGAGGCCGTAGACTAAGAAAACCTTGCCAACACTTTAATCCCGGACTTCTAGCCTCTGGAACTGTGAGGAACCAAGAACATTTCCAGAAACTGTCTATGATGCTAAAACATAAAAGAGAGAGAGAGAGAGAGAGAGAGAGAGAGAGAGAGAGAGAGAGAGAGAAGAGCTTTTATTTCTTAATATTGAATGGGATATTTTGGCCTGCATGTTGGCTTGCTTTCTATTACATCATGTTGTGTATATTTCTTTGGACATCACTTAAAAAGGCCAAGGCATGCAAATAACATCACAGGCTCATCTAAAATATGTTTAGTTTTTCTCTTTGAAAGAGGTGGAACAGCCTTCTATATTCAGTACAGAAACTGAGTCAGGAGCAAAAATGTCTTATTTTTATTTTCCTCAGATTTCATTTGAATGGAAATAATAACATAAAATAGGTACAACTAAAACTTGTGAAGCAATCACCATAGGTGGAAAGTATAACACATGTGTCATTGCATTGTGTATTTTTAATTTATAATGACATAACATAAAACATCTTCCCATGATAATAATTCCATGTGTAATGCCACCTTATAAAATAGCGTTATTGACATTATGCTGTGATGCTTCTCTCCAGGCCTCTCGATTTTTTTTCTTTTGTCTAGGCACCGTGGAGAGGTAGCCTTGTTCAGATTCTAACAACAGCAACACCAACACCACCACAGCAACATGAATTGACTTTATTCTTTGGGATCATAAATTTTAAGAAAGGACATATCATGGTACCAATATATATTTCTTTAATTCCTTTTATACTCAGAGTTTCCAACACTGCTCTTATTTCAAAGGCTTTTTGTACTCTGCAGACACTATACACAATGGTTCATTTTATTTGACCATCTTCTCTAAACAGATTCTAAATTTGCTTGAATTCCATGGATGATTTCATACATTACATAGTCAAAAGGGTAGAGAATCCGTAGGATTAAATTTCAACAAAGTCATTTTTTAGTTTCCTTCCTCTCTGCTCTAAATTTCAACACCATTGCTATTTGTTCCCTCTAAGTTATATTACATTTGTAAATATCAAGCAGAAGTTCAGGTCAAAACAGATCTCATAATGACATCTAGGAAATAAATATAATAAGTCCTATAAATGCCCAAATATAGAAACATGTCTGTTGTATGTATAGGCAAATATATAGATGTTACTTAATGTACTAATCCCTCACTTCTCTAATGAGAACTATCATATCTTCCTCCTAATTTTGTGTGAGAATTAAGTAAAGTAACATATGTAAAAGATCTAATATAGGCTTGTTATAACATTACTAGAGGCCCGTTGCAGGAGGATTCCTGCAAGAATAGGGCTTCGCTCCCATCTCTGTGGCTCCTACCCTGCCCATCTCCACTACCTCCACTCCCTTGCTTGGCTTCCTTCTATGGTGTCTTCAGTCTTTGCTCCCAGCCGGTATATGCAAATTAGTCGCCATCTTTGTTGGTGGTTAATTTGCATATCATGCTGATTAGCCAATGGGAGGCGTAGTGAGGGTACGGTCAATTACCATGCTCATCTATTATTAGATAGGATTAAAATTTCTATGTGGACAGTACCTTTTTTTGTCAGTCAGACTTTGGCAAAATGTTTTCAGAATCCTATATAATAAAGAGCTAATATGCTAATTAGACCAAACAGCAGAATGACCGTCTGGTTGACCTTCCAGAGGAAGGTGAGGCTACAAGGGGCCGAGCCCCTTGCACGAATTTCTTGCATCGGGCATCTAGTCTAATATAATTTTTGACTTTTATTGTTCCCTTTATTACATTGTTGGTGTTTGTGGGGGTTGAAATAGTATCATTTAGCAGAGGAAGGACTGGGATTTTTGCTAGTTTAGAAGTCTTCTGTCTGGAAATATTTCATCAGATAAACAGAGATAAAATATGAACAAAATTGACAGATTAAAAGAGTGCTACTCTCACTCATTGAAATCCTTTTATTCCTAGATAAGACATCTGTTAATTGTCAATGTAAGGTAACCAAAATAAAGAGGTTTCTAGCAATTATTGGGGATAATAATTTTATTCTATATAAATTTTGATTGTTTCATGGGAATAGTTAAGTAAGTTTTCTACTTTGTATCACAAGAATAGCCAGAGTGCTACAAAAAGTTTGGAAATTTATAAATTTTACAACTACTTGCATAAAGTTAGCCAGAATAACTAGATCTCTATGCATCAGTTTCTTTGTGAAATAACAGAATAACAGCATTTCTTAATTCTGCCTCTATATGATGTTGCAGATTCAGTGTAGTGATATAGATTCTGTAATGAATCTTTCTATTATCAATAACTGGCTATTTTGTCTTTTTATGAATGAAAAGTCTTTGATATTTTTTTAACCTCAAATGAGTCTGCCTGTCTGACTCCAGTGGCTTTGGGTTTTCAAAGATATGGAGCATAAAATCACTCTGTGTCCCTTTCTATCATAATTTTGGAGAACCATAATTCATACAAATAATTCACAGTGTGCATTGTTTTTATTAAAAAAGAGCTATAAAAACTAGTTGATCAAAATTGTCAAAACACTTGATAACATGATGCTTGAAAACATATAACTGTTTAATAAGAAAAGTTTGGTGCTTATTGTTATTTTTAAAGTTTTATTTTATTTTGAAATAGATGTATTCACACCATGTCAAGTTACAAATATATGAGTATACTGCCATATTTTCTTGCTAGTCTCTTCCTAGTTAGCCAGTTCACATCCTATGATCAATTTCTAATGTATCCTTTCAAAGACATTTTCTACACTCAAACAATATTATCCTCTACCACCACTTTTTAAAAACACACACATTAACAGTGATATAATCTATGCACTGTTCTGCATCTTGATTCTTTTCACTTACAATATACCATATAAATTGTTCAAAATCACGACATAGAGAGCTTTCTCATTTCTTGTTTTTTACAGCTACATATTTAATTTTATGGATGTATAATAATTTATTTAACCAGTTTTCAATTGTTGAATATTTTGCATAGTGCTAGTGTGAATAATCTTGTACTTATATAATTTATATGTAAGTATAAGTATGTACCTGTATGAGTACAAAAAGTTCCTAAGATCTGGAATTTCTAGGTCACATGTTGTGTGTATAGTTAAAATATTGATAGACCTTGCCAAATTGCCTTCATGACTAGTGCATCAATTTATTTTACCATCACAATATTTGAGAAACTATGGCATATTCAGAATATATATTCATTGCTGACTGTAACTCTTCTCAGATGCCCATAATACATTGTGGCTTTAATTATATAGTTGAAAAAATATAGAACAAAGGGTAAAATGGGGAGAGAGACAAAGACTTGGACTAAAAATAGACATAAAATCTTTGGTAAAAACATGAGAGACTCTTATGGGAGAATTAACTTCTGATAAAATTAAATGTTTAAATTACAACTGGTAATTGATGTTTAATAACTATATAACAATAATAATTACAAATAAGAAAATGAGCACCAATAACAATAACTTTTCTTATGAAATAAGAAACTAATAGAAACAAAGTCAAATAAAAAAAAAGAATGAGCTTGCTGAAAATGAAATGAATAGATGGAATTCCACAATGTATTATATGTGGAATTAACATTATATATAAAATTGACATAAATTATGTCAATTTCAGTATTCAATTAATCATATAAAGTCAAACAAATAAAATATCAATTAAATTAATTAACATATTAATTAATTACAACAAGTTATGAAACACCTACTAGGTGTCAGATATTTTGCTAAGTGCAAGAATAATGGGTGGGTGGGAAGGCACTTATAAAGACAGAATGAGGATTAAAAGATGTCTATCTCTTGATGTCCTGACAATTCTCAAGTTCTCTTTAGTGTCAATACTATGATTGTGCTATCTCTAGGGAAGGAGCTACCCCTTTTAATTTTATGTTTGTTTCATTAATACAGAGATATGCTCAATTAGTTTGTAATAAGTACCTTTTTAAATAAAGATGACCATGATGATAACTATGTAAACTCCAAATCTGAGGGTTTTCCATAGTTTCTACAGTTACTAAGACATTTCCAAGGAGCCCAGATTCCAGATGAACTTCTCTCTCGGCAGAGCAGAGATGTCCTCGGAATAACCTCATCGTACATGTTCTTGTGATGTGTGTAGGGAGATATAGGCTTCTGTGACCAGATACTCTTCTTGCTTGTCTTCTCTTCCAATCTAACACTAAACGAACCTGTGGCACTAACTCCCGGGTTTCCCCCTATGGTTCCTGACATCATTCAGGTATCCTTACTCTGGCCTACACTGGGGCTTCATTTCAGATCCTGTTTACTATGTCTCTAATTCTAGCTTGATAATACCATCCCTCCAGGGCACACCCTAAGTAATTTAACTATACTCCATTCCTCCTCCAAAGAAGCTTGTTCTTATTAAACTTTGTATCCTCAGGGTTTAGTGTAGTACTTAGAGCCTGATGCACTTCTATTTTACTATTTATGGATATACTAGAGGCCTGGTGCACGAATTCGTGCACGGGTGGGGTCCCTTGGCCTGGTCAGTGATTGAGGCCTATCAGAGGGCTGGCGGCTGGAGGGAGGGACTATGGGGGTTGGCCGGCTGGGGGAGGGGCCACGGTAGGTTGGCCAGCTGGCCCACCCGATGGGGGCTATTGGGAGGCCAGCAAGGGGGAGGGGCAGTTGGAGGTTGGCTGTGGGAGTGCATTGACCACCAGGGGGCAGCTCCTGCATTGAGCATCTGCCCTCTGGTGGTCAATGCACATCATAGCGACTGGTCGACCGGTTTTTCTGGTTGTTCAGTTGTAATGATCGCTTAGGCTTTTATATATATAGATTTGCATTACTTGTCAAATCTTAACCTCCTTAGATTATAGATGCTATTTTATAGTATAACAATAACTATATGCACACACACATCCATATACAGCATCATTTTTGTATTCTTTTTGATCATCTTTCTCTTTCAAACACATTTTCAAATCAGTTCAAATAAAACTGATATCAAATATATAATTAGCTTGCTAAGTCACTCATCCATTCATTTATCAAATATTTATTAAACTCAAATTTTGTGCTAGGCATGTTGTAGCTGCTACAAGTGAAAATAATAGATTTCAAAAGCCTAGTTTTTAAGTTCAAAGTTATATAGTAGCATTTACCATGATCCATTAATTTTTTCAATTTTTCTGAATTTCTTTCAGTATATAAGAAATTCAGAAAAATTGAAAAAATTACAATGGATCATGGTAAATGCTACTATATAACTTTGTGTAGATGGTTATGGCAATATAGAAGTTTGGTATGTAGCTTTGGATGGTAGTCAGAGGAAACTTGGTGGGGTGGGGTAAGGGGAAGAGGGAGGGAAGAGGTATACTAGTATAAAGAACTTTGGAAGTACCAGTCATGCCAAGTACTAAGGAACATGATGCATTTGTGGGACCAGAGTTGCTGGAGAGCACAGAACAATAGGTTCCGTATCTCAGAGTGTTGGGGATGGAAAGGAAGGTACAGGCCAGAGCATGAAGGTCCTTACAATTGAAATAGGCAAGATGACTACAATAGGACAGTAATATTCTAGAAAGTTTCTCTGGCAGGAGTGAGCAGGATGGATCAGAGTGCATATATGCACAAGAGACTGTGTGAGGCACCATGAGCACAGAACTTAGTTGAAAAGCTCTGTTGTGTTAAAATATTGCATATACACTGTAAAAAAAAATTTAGGAGGTCAGGAAATGAAAGAGAGACACTCAGGTGTATTCATGAAATCATTACCAAGCAGAAAAAGAAGACTAGAAAATGAAGGTTAGGCATGTAAAAAGGATTAAAGTTCAGAGACCAGTTATTGTGTATCATATCATAAGTTCAGGAAAGTCAAAATATTCTATTTTTCCTGAAGTTTATAAAGACCTGCTGGTAGTTGGAAAATGAGAATCCATTTTGATTATCTTACCAGAGATAAGACTTCAATGGTGTTTCAGTATCATGCACTATTTTACGGTCTCTACAAAAGGGAATTACAGTTAATTGGATTAGGCTGGTCTCCACATGCTGATTGTAAGAAAAGAAAGCATAAAAGTGTAACTATTGCTAACAGGTCATATCTATCATCAACCACGGGATTTGCTTTTTTACTTACCAGTAAGATTAATTTCTTCTTTACAATCTTTCAATTTGAAGTTGTTTTAATTATAGAGTTTAGAATATTCAAAGGAAGAGGCAAACCTACTTTCAATCTACAATGTATTATTAATAATTGACCTCATTTTTTCATCTTTATGATGAGGGGAAAAGAAATGGTTGGCTTGTTTATTGTTTAGAAGATTTTTACCCACTTAAGATCCCTTTACAATCTTTTCTTAATTTCAATTTAATTAAACTTTCTTATACTGGATTTCTCTAAAGTGCTAAGAACAGAGCTACTCTTCTGGGGATTCATAAAGATGTGGTCTCTGCTTTCAGGGAACTTAACATCTAGAAAAGGACTTAGGTCTGGATACCCCAAATGTCATTTCATGGCTAAGTGGAGTGTTAGATTAAAACTATAAACTACTAGTTAACACATAATGGAGGTGTGTTCTTCTCAGGTACTGTTCTAAGTGCTTCACATGTATTTATCCTCACATGGACATATGCTATAGATACTGTTAGTTCAATGTTACTGATGGGGGGCGGGGGGTGGGGGAATGGAGGTTGAGAGATTAAGCAACTTATCTAAATTCACTCAGGTATTTAGCTAGAATTCAGTCAATCTAGCTCCAAGCCTGAAACCTCTGTCACTCTGCTAGCACAGAGTATGGACTGGTTCATTCTGGGTGGGGTGCCAGATGAAATTTCTCCAAGACAATGGCAGTAAGGGATTCATAGGATTTGGATGGACTGAGATGGGTGAGGAAGGATGTTTTGAGCCAGGGTTATACAGATGTGGTCCCAGGACCAGTCATATCTGCATCACATGGGCCATTGTTAGAAATCCAAATTATAAAGTCATACAGCAGACCTCCTGATTCAGGATCTCCCGGGGGATTCAGCTGTGATTTAATAAGTCCTCCAGGAGATACTGATGCATGCTAAAGTCTGAGAAGCACTGTTCTAGCAAGCAGATATACAATGGATGAAAGTTTGCTTATTGGCAAGCAGCCTCTGTATGGCTAGTGCAAAGGTGGGTTATGAAATGCAGTGAGAAATTAGCTTGGAAGTCAATGGAATGCCTTAACTCTTATGCTAAGAGATTAAATGTTCTCTTTTAGACAAGAGAGAACCATCAAAAGTTCAAGTGGGGAAATAATATCACCCAGACTATTTTACAGAGTTCAGTCAGTTGGGAAAGTAATGATGTATTTGAGAGGTGAGAAGGTAGGAATATACAACTTAATTAGGAAGCTATTGCAATAGACCAAGTCATCATGAAGGCCAGAACTAAGTAGTGTTTGTAGAAATGCAAACAAGAGGCTGATTATGTCAGACTTAAAATTTAATGAAAGGAGCTGAGATAAAGGGAAAAGAGAGTGAAATAAAACTATAGTTTCTGCCCTAGCTGGTTTGACTCAGTGGATAGAGCTCTGGCCTGCAGAATGAAGAGTCCTGGGTTCCATTCCGGTGAAGGGCATGTACCTCGGATACAGGCTCCGGGCCCTGGTCGGAGGCATGTGGGAGGCAACTAATCGATGTGTCTCTCTCTCATCAGTGTTTCTCTCTGTCTCTCCCTCTCCCTTCCACTCTCTCTAAAAATCAATGGAAAAAATATCCTTGGGTGAGGATTAAAAAACAAACAAAAACAAAACAAAACAAAACAAAACAAAAGGCCAACTATAGTTTCTAGCTAGAAGGATGCAGATGTGCTGATGGCAGTTGTCTTATACTATACACCTGAGAAAGAGTAGCTAGGACTTTGTAGTCATTTAATTTGTTCTCGACAAGAAGATGACAAAGATAATCATTTTGGTTTGGGTATGTGATTGCCATTTCATGTAGCAATATCCAGTGGACATTTGGATATTTGGATATGGAACTTAGTAAAAGGGCTAAAGATTGGATAGGTCAATTTGAGAATTATCAGTATAGAAGTAAAAGTTGAATAATAATAATGAAAATGACAGCAATGACAACAAAAGCCATTAGCCTAGCCCCTGTTGTGTGCCAGTCACTGTGATAGGCACTTTGCACATATGATATTATTTAACTTCCATAGAAACCAAACAAAGTAGGATTATCCACAGTTAACATGTGAAGATCTCAGAATCAGAGAAATTAACTAACTTGCTCAAGTTCATACAGGAAGTTAGTGTCACAGTTAAGTTTCTAACATTGTTGCCTCACTCACAAGACCACATAAAACAAAAAAAGAGGAAAATGACCATATAAAACAGGTAGAGCAAGAAAAGTGCCATTTAAATTTGTCCTAGAAGAGAGACTATAATTATTTAAGCAAACAGCTCCAGATGATGATATGGAAGAAATATCCAACCAACAACGTGGATTCTTGCGTTAATAGTTTATCCCAAAAACCAGCATCTGCACAAGTCAACTTGTTCGACAAGATAAATTCCACTGCAGTTTTGTCCCTAGAGGAGCAGCAGCAGTCTTCGGAGCTCTGAACCAGTCACACTTTGTGATTTAGGTCATCTGTGCTGAAGGACCCTGGTCACTGCAAACCCAATGCTCTCTGATGTGTTCCTGATTCACAACAGTTACCATGGTATACATTTTATGGGGCAAAACACATCTAAAGTTGAGAGGGATGAAACACATGGAGTGATAGGTGTTTCCCAGGTTCAATAGCTGTGTCTATGCAAAGAAGTTCATAGTTTGCGACCAAATTGGAAACTTGGATGGTCAAGTATGGTAACCTTTCAGATTTATACTCTCTGCCTGAGTTCAAAATGTTTATAAAGACAGTACTAAATGATGAATCTTGGTTAAAGGCATACAATTGTTTTAGGAACACTATATATATATATATTTTTTTTTTTTGAAAAGCTGGGTTACATTTTCTTTAATGAACAGAGAACTATTTTTAAGTGGTAGAAGGGCCATAATTAATTTGAATGTGGGACTTAGCACTTGAATGAACCTCCACAGTAAATTACATTTACAGATTGTATTTATATATGACACATCTTTGCCATGCATTTTAAAGACTAAGATTTTTATTCCATCAAATGAAAGGCCTCTACTCTATGGCACAACCTGCCCTTGAATCTTAACTTTACACTTCACTCAGACTCGAATCATCGCTATTCCCCAAAAAGAACTGTACTTTATAACCTACATCCTTTGGTTCTTGCTCATTTTTTACCTAAACTATCATACCCATTCCCACCTTCTACCTCATCCTATCAATTCTTTAAAGCACAAAGGAAGCCCTCACATCCCCAGGAATCCTGCCTAGAGCAATCCACTTTTCCTTGATCTCACTTTGCTTTGGAAAGCTGAGCATTTATTGCCTATGACAGTAATTTGGGGATTAAGCATTAACAATCACTGTATTCTTGCATTGTCTCCTCCTGCCCTCTGCTCTCCGGCAGACACCTCCTACTGGCCCAATCTAGTTGGAACCCTTTTGGCAAGAGGGCCTTTGTGGTATAGTGCATCCAGGGCAGATCCTGGGTACTGAACAGGGTCGTGAAGAGTGGAGAACAGGTGTGGGGTATCAAGGCAAACTAAAGTACAAGCATGTCAATCCAATAGTCCATCAGTTGAAACCTTGAAGTCCAAATGCCTAGAAAAATATGTCAGAATCTCAAACCAGTATAACTTGGTTGTGAATTTTGTAGAAACTTTCTGGGTGGGGATGGGAGGGACAAAAATCTTTTGTGTAAGGCCATTCCTAACATCCTTAATCCCATAAAGAAACACATGTACATGCATTTATTTCAATGTGTAATTATTGACATAAACACAGCTGCTCTCTGTGTTAAAGGAACATTAAGCTCACAAAAGCATGGAAATTCCTACTTAGAGTGTCTACTCCATCCTTAACATGCCTTGTTGTGCCCAGATGCTGCATGTATTTTTGCACCATTTAAAAGGTTGATGTACAAAAGCAAAAAGGTGGCATAAAAATTAACTGGAGAGAGGATTGAGCCATGTAGAGTTGTCCTATTCTTAAATTTTATTATGCTCTAATCTCCATAATGCCTAGACACAACCAAACAAATTAAAAATTAAAGAAGAGATCATTTGACTGCAGGTTTTGGATTCGGGGGCGGAAAAGCTGTACATGTAAAGATACACAAGACACGTATAGCCAAAACAGAAAAATACTGACATTGTGTAGTTTATGTGAAACTTAAAATAAACAGAGATTTAAACTTCCCTTTGGATTGAGAAATACAGAAAAAGTTGCTCACAACAAAGCAATTGACAAGAAAGATAGCATCTGCTTTTCTGTCTATTCAAGCTGAAGTTTTTCATTCTAAATGCAAGCAATGCTTCCCAAGTTAACATAATTAACTGGTGACAATCCTGCAACATCGTAATATAAGATACAGATGGAAATCCAAAGCTTTAAAAATGTCAGCTAACTGCATCAGGATTATCACTTCTTTTAAAGTGAGCAAGCCATAATGCTAATTAAAACAGGTGTTTTTATTTCAAACCCTTTTGCGTGTTATAAAATTACAACCAGGGTTACTTATTTATTAGTCTGCTGTGAAACATGCATCTTAGAAAAAAGGGATCTGTGAAAACAACAAAGTAAAAAGATAAGGAGAATGACACTCAGCACTGCTTTCTGACACAATAGAGGACCCGTTGTTCAATTAGTTAGTAATTTCTGTGTGACTACTTGACAAAATCTACTAATTGTTAATCTTCTACTAACTACTGCTTTACATAATTAATTATATTCAAATAAAAACAACAAAGACATGTGGGGCAGTTGCCCTTTCAAGAATGTTACTTTTTTTCCACAAACTGGTTCTGCTTACTGACAATATTTCTAGTATGAAAAGATATTAATCTCACAGGAGAAAACACATTAAAGAGTTAGCACACTCTGTCTTGTACCTCGCTTACAGAGCACAGCCCCCACCGGCCCACCCCCTCCACCACCACCAAGGGCCCAACAAAAAACCCTAAAGTTACTGACTGCTTTCCACAAATCCATCCTCGAAGCAATTCATAACAGCCGAGAGTCCTTTGAGTTGGGATCTTTCATATTAATTTAGCATTGCTTAAAATTCAGAGGAACCCATCCAGAGGTCAAGCATCATTCATCATTAGTTGAAGTGACATTTTCAACCCCTCACATAGCAGCTGCTGAGAAGTGGGGGGGAAAGGTATTCTTTGGGAGGAAAAAAACAAGACCCAGAACACAATCCTTGTTCTATCCACAGAAGAGAAAACAAGGTGCCTCTATGTCAGCATGGATAATATGCTTGAGTTTGGTGATGTCATTCTTCCCTAACCCCAGAGTCACTAAGCACAGGGCAGCTGCATTCCGCCACTGAGGACTTCTAGTGGAGATCAGTATTAACCATTTTAGATGTAAATGAAGGCCTTCAGTGGGGTGGAGAACATAGCTTTGTGAGCTGAAATGATGATTTATATCGGAATCCTATCTTGTTTTTGAGAGATTGCAATTTGTTAACAAGGCTGCCCTTGTTCATGTGGCATCCTCCAGGCATAAAAAATTCTGGGAAGCTGAGTGCGATCACTTTTGAAACTGCAAAACAGCATTCCAAGGCTTTGCAGCCAACAGGCTGGCCAAATCAGGGCCTCTGAAGCTTTACAGTTCACAAATGAAAGATCACTCTCTTTTGTGGGATGCCTCCCTTTCTCTGAAACATTAAGGTCAGACAGGAAATGGGAGAATTAAAATGAAAATGCAATCAGAAAAAGTAGATAACTGGTATTTTAATGACTAGTGATTCACAGGGCTTTTGATAATGCATAGATGTTTGCAAAATTATAAGACATCTTTGGGTTCTAAAATATCAGGATGTTTGCTCTAGGAAGCAAAGTCTCTCTGGCAAATATACACAGCCCAAAGACAAGTATTATGAAAAATACTAATGACAGAGGAGAGATCTGGAGGTTTTGGCTAAGACTCTGGTCTCTCTTTGAGTTGCCTTCTCAGATTCTGCCCCACATGGTAAAATTTTGAAAACATAGAATTTTGAAATATAGTAGACTTTTGGCGCCATTTCTCTTCTTTAGTTAGAGCCCTCTGACTAAAAGGTATCTGTAGTGATTATTTATGTTGTAGAAGATAACCATTTTCTAAATTTTGAAAAAATTAAAACTAAGAAAGACTGAGATTTCATATTGGGAAAAGAAAGTAGTTTCAAGGAATCTTGCACAATGATGGTTTATGTGGATCTGAAGTATGTATATAGTTACGATTCTGTTGCATTATGGCACATAAAACTCAAATAATGCAGTATTTTCATCTGTATATTCCTGATACTACTTAACCTTCTCATCCACTATGTCACTATGTTTGGCCAGAAGAATACATATTCACAAGAAACAAGTGGAGTAAATAATGACATATGACTGAGGCAGGTGAGATCACAGGTCCTTTGGATTCTTACACATATGGTCAGAGCCTGCAGTGGTCCAATTTTTAGACTTGACCCTGAGGAAAATGTACACCTTTTACTTACATCAAAACCATATGGGATTTCTGGCATTGAAAAGTTCTTTACAAAGTAAGCTTTAAAATTGGATATGAATGTCTCATATACAAGCTAACAAAAAATAGAGGCTGTCCGTATACAGTGGTTCAAGGACCATTGTAAATTCCCAATGTCTTTTCCATTTCACTGTTAATCACTCTGATATGGACTGAGTGCACACAGAGATCAAACTGGGGTGTTGAAGAGGTAATTGCCTGGATAATTTAAGAAATTATTTCTACTAAGCTACTGAACTAATTGAAGCAAAGTGTGATAATAGATAATGCTGATCTGGTGCAACCCAGATAAAACATTCTTACATTCAGGATCTCCTTAAAAAATCACAATTATCTGGGAAAAAGTTATTATGAGTTGGTATGCCATACACTTTACAGGACAGTAAGTGGAGGTTCAGAGAAATAACTACACAAACATTGTCAATGGGAGAGCCAGGATTTGAACCAAGTCTTTGAACATAATTTTTTTTTATTGTACAATTATAACATCATTGTCACTATTTAAATCAGCTTTTCATGTTAATTGTTAAACCATATCTTAGTTGAACTATGAAGAAAGCATCAGGGATAAAATCAGTATAACCATTTCAAATTCAAAACACAGGTAGTTTGAAAGTTACAGATGAATGGTTTTAAGGTAGGTCTTAATTAGTTCCCCGTGGCCCATCAGTTCCATCTCCTTATCCTGGAAGACAAAAGTGTCGTTACATTAAATGCCCTGAATCTGCTTTATAGCAGTATATGTTGGCATAATTGTTAGTTCAGGATCACTTACTATTTTGTCCCTTCCCGTCCTCTCCCCCCGGGATCTGTCATATTTCCAACCCTGGGTTCCAAGCATCTTACACTTCTTAGAGTGCCTTGTTTCTGTGAATTTAGATAAGTTTTACCTTCTTCCCCCAGGACTGTGCTTTTCCCCCCTTGATATATAGTTTCAATTGCTAATTATATGCCAGTCCTAGTGGGAGAGAATGCCAAATGAAAAATGTTTTCATGCTAGAGTTCAGCTCTAGAGCCAAGGTGGATGGAGCAGGAAGGAGCTGAGTCAGACCTCCTACTTCAAGTCTTGGCTGTGTCTCTTAGTCTCCTAGCTTCAGTTGCTGGGTTGTTGTGAGCATTTACTAAAGAAAACTGTAAGTAAAAACAATCTATAAAGCTGTAAAATATTATGATATATAAGACATCATTACTACTCCAATCTGTTCTTCACTGGAAAAGAGATTCTTGAGAGATAGGGCATTTAGGAGCAAGCACAGAGCATGCCACATTCTAGAAAATGAAGGTTGTCTGAATGACACTATTTAGTTGCAACAAATTCTATTCCTCAGCATTTAATTATAATGGGAGTATATAACCTCCATGTATAGAATGAATCAAATCATGGTCTTCATTATGAAGCCACACCTAGAAATATTTATTTGGGAATATCTCAGTAGATATCTAGATATAATACTTTCTCTGAAAGGATATTTTGTATAAATAAATTCATATTGACTAAATGCTAATGATCTAAAGTTTGCATTTTATAATTGTATGACATTTAAGTGACATAATGTAGGAGCTTGATAAACCTTGGGAAGCTGAACAGAGGGAATCCTCCAAGTAATAACTGTGATGATTCTTCAGATCTGATGATGCTTCAGATGCTTGAAGAACAATGTAGAGGCACAGACACAATCAGGGCTCTCCATACGATAACACCCCAGTTTTCTTGTAAGGATCCATGATGGGGGATCTTGGAAAATCCCAACGCTACAGTCGAATATGAATTTTCAATTGAAGGAACAAGAAACAACAAGGCTCAAAAAAGTTGGTCTTTCCAACTGCTGGAATAAAACTCTGCATTGGAGCCTACTAGTAATATCTGTGGCTGTCTTCAGTCTAACCTTAAATGTTAAATCTTATATTCAACGCAACCACTACTTTAAGAGGTTCTTTTGTAGTCTAATGGATCTCATTGTCAGGAAATGGTTTTTGATATTCAGCCAAAATCAAGCTTTCCAGAAACAAGTTTTATTTGCACATTTCCCTCCTTTAATATTTATGGCTAATGTAGATATTTCATTTATGGGCTTCTTTTTTTAAAGCTTCAAATTGGTAGATGGGGAAAGAAAGAAGAGTTTATTCTTTTTCTTTTAGGATTTCTTCCCTCACCCCTACCTTTTTTATCTGCAGTAAACTTAACTGCTAATATGGATGGCTACTTCTCCACTGAGAACATGATAAATCTTTACAAAGAGAAGCAGCACAGATAGGTGGGAATATTTGAACAGTACCTTGCAAAAGCCTCGGCTGAAAGTTCACCAAACAAACTAAATCTGTAAGAAGACCACTTCAACTTCAACAGCTTTAAGATTCTTTGTATTGCCATCATTCATTGGTAACTGGGGAGTTTTTATAGCCTTTCAAATCTTAGAGTCCTTTCAATCACTAGATGCCTTAAAGGGACAGAAGGCCTTAAAATGTGCTCCAATCTCCCGAGTTGCAAAAGATACATAGACAGAGGGGGGAAAAGTCAAACAACAATACAAAAAGCATTAATGCAAAGAACAGTGGGGTCTCTCCCTAATTTGACTTTCTCTACAGGTGGCCTGCAGCTGCATCCAAACAGGTTACTTCATCGCCTTCCCATGAGCTTGACAACAAAGTGCTATCTGTATTCGCAAGAATACATTTAGTGGCATAGACTGATTCAGGTCTAAAAATAAGAAAAAAGCATTTTTCCTGCATAGCCTGAGGTAACTCTGCGCACCAGCAGAAGACAGTAGCACTCTTGTCTTCCTGGCTGTGCCGGAACATAAAGGAATCAGAAACCTTCTTCACATGACTCAAAGAGGCCCAGGGCCAGCAAGGAGTTGATTCATTCTATTTACATCCCTGTGAGTCCCGATGACTACATACAGCAGCTGGGCAGGCAAAAATCAATAAGGAATATTCTGTTTTTAATGGACAAACTACACATACAGAATTTGGAGATTGATATACCTGTTTTAATAAGTATACTGTTGCGCTGGCCAACATTAATGGTGAGATAGGCAATATGAGGACATACTTATTTGGATTGGGATAAGAATAATTGATTAGACCACCTTTACTAATCTCATTTAAGAAGAGACATACACTCTGCCTGAGTGGTTACTTGGTGATGAAATTACAAGGAGAAGTAAAGCCAGAAAAATGCTTATATTAAACAAGTAATCCTCCTAAAATTGATTTATAATTTATGTATTAAATGCCTAAATAACATCTGTTAAAATCAGTTTTCCAAGAACATTGCTCTTTGTATTGAACATTTACATGTGAGGGAGTTCAGTTTATTTCTATAGGGTTTTCCTTCCTCCCTGTCTTCTCCCTCCCCTCCTTTCTGTCATTCCCATTTCCTCTCATATCTCTAAACCATGTATTCATTCTTTCTTTCTTTTATGGAATTTCTACTCTTCCTCAATTTGTCAGGCTGATTTAGGAGCAAATCATTAAAAGGTGATCTGCCTACTCACTCTCTGCCAAGAAAAAATCTGCTCCCTACCCCATAGTCTCCGAAACATAGCTGGATTTCACTCTGAGACAGCAGAGCCTCTTTGAGATACATTTAATCCCTACTGACTAAGAAGTGTGAATCTCTGCTCTCCTTCCGAGTACAGGTCTTAAGAATAATTTTATTTGCTCAATTGCTACACTCCAGAACTGTCTTCTTTTTAAACTTTTGATAGCTCTGCATTTTCCTGTCCCGTTAGCAAGCCATATAGTGTTATTTTTGTAGCGTGTATACATGACAACCATTAGCAAAAACTTTTCTCTACTTTCGATATCCAGATGGTTCCAATTTCTTTCCTTATTTCTCTTTAAACCTCCACCTATATTGTTTTATGAAGATATATTATTTTCAAATACCTCATAATAACATACTTTTGTTGATGCATGCCAAAAAAAGGCTAGCTGATTTGCCTTTTGAATTCAATAAAGAGGAAAAAAAGAATGAATTTAAGAATGATTAATGAATGCCTTACTATTTCATGTTATATGAAAAAAAAACCTGAAAAATATATCTTGTAAAGGGGTAAGATATATGTCCAGTAGTCAATGTTAATTGTTTTGTGAAGGCACATAAATGGGACTAGGGTAAGATTAACAAGTCACTCCCAAAGAAAGTCACAAACAATTGAGTGGATAGAGAAAAGAGAAAAGTGTAAGATAAGATCTGTAACAGTTTTCTCATTTTAAGTGAGACACACTTAATAGAATGCAGTTTGAAAAAAGGCTTTTAAGAATTAGGATGGCAAACTTAAAATCCTGCACCATACAAAATTTTCAACACCAGATGACATAACAATGTTCAACTATATTCTCATGATTAGGACATGAAAGACAAATAGTTGCCAAGAAGTAAATGAGTCTCCAACTTACTTTAATAGAATAATCATAATCAACAGGCTTTAAATGGTCAAGCCCTGTTTTTAGGCTTGTATTTGAAACTAGTGACATTTGCTTGATTATTGGCCAATGCTAATTTTTAAGGTTTATGAATACTACCTGTATCAGAGAAAACAGACCTATGTTCTTAACTTACCCTATTGCCTTGTACTTCTTATCATGTCTATGCCTAACTTCCCCTGACAAGAAACCTTCTAAGATTAAGAACAGTACAGATTTTGAAGAGACACTAGTACAGGCTGTCAGCAAAATATTATAAACTCATGAAATTGAAACAAATATAAAGGCCACCACTTTATAAAACAAATGTTAAAGGTATACGGAGAAAATGTGAATCGTGCTTGAAGAGTAAGTAACATAAATTATTGAAATTCCTTCAAACCTAGCAACTCCATTATTCTAAGCCATAGAGACCAATCTAGGGGCTTCTCTACAGTCATTAACATTCTCCAGCCAAACTTTCAAAACCACTGCTTCAGAACAGGGATTGGGCCAAATTTAGCTCATGACACATACAGGTAACTTATTTTTGAAACCGTTCATATTTTAAATATGACATGCTTCAAGATATGTCATTTGTATGGGTGCAATTTTAAAGTGATATTTTTATATGTTTTCCTTAATTCTTAACAAGTAAATATTTTGGAATAAAATAAACACAATATAATAAAAAATGTTAGTTGGTGCAGGTGAATTTTTTACCCAAGGTCACTTGTCAATTCACCAAAACCATCTAAAACGCTGCCATAGCTGATAGCATTTAACTCACTATAGACAAGGACTTTAAAGGTCAGTTTTTCTGACAATTGATTTAATCTACTTTATGGGACTCGAAGCTCCTTCAAGACACTGGGCAATTTCACCCAGTAGTTCAACACGATGAGGTTTGTAAAAGCAATTTGAAACAGTGAAGAACCATATAAGGCAGTAATAGTCAGAGTTGTGACACTAGTAGTAGATGGAGGTGTCTAATAAATATTTGTTGGATGAATTAAATATTGGCTCCATTTGGAACTATGATTTTAAGAGTTTTAACTGCCGAAAAGAATATCATGAAGATAAAATGTCTACTATTGGTATAAAAGACTACCGAGTTACATATAATATGAATACTCCACTGGTTATGCAATGCTTGGAATTCAAGTGGGAGTTTTACTCATGGAAGAAATACAGTATGTGGCCCAGTGACTGAAAGATAATAGGAACTATTGAAGATGGAGATTTTTCCACTTGGTCCTGGGCACAGAATCAAAATCTAAGTTTAACTTGGTGATATTTAAAAATGCATAACATGCAAAAGTCTGCAATCATTCTGTTTCTCAGCTAGTGAAAATAGAAGTCTACAGCATAGTATGTGTCAATTTTGAAAATATAGCCAAATCAGACCGACAAGAAAAATCTGAAGTAAATAACTTCATCCATGTGTTTAGTACCACCCATGACTCTATGCCAAATTCACTTCAAGTTCCCTTCTTCAGCAACTTCTTTTGTAGCATGTGCCTGGAGCTATTAACTATCTGAAGTGTTGATGAGAATGGGAAAGCAATGACTCTCATGGTTATGTTAAGGGGACATTTAAAATTCAACAGCATGTGAAAGGACCAGCTTCAGCTTGAAATAATCTGCTAAGAAAAACACCTGAATTTTAAGTGAACAGTTTAGCCAGTTAAAATTCACCAGACAGATACACATGATAAAAAATAGCAGCTGATCAATGATTCTCTCTCATCATTGATGTTCTATCTCTCCCTCTCTCTCCTTCTCTCTGAAATCAATAATATATATATTAAATAGCAATATTGGAAAAAATGAGTGAAAAGTGACCCATGTCCACCAGTAGAAACACAGAATGGGGCTAAAATAAGTTAGTTGGAACATTTATGATGAATTCTAACTGTATGAAAATACTAAAAATATTTGATTTTGGATGGAAAGTATTTTCTAGTCTCTGAGGCATATTTTTCTGGTTTGGTAGTGATGCCTTCATTTCTGTATCATTTATTATTTGTTTCTAACTGGCAATCTTTTCATTGTAGTTTTGTTACCACAAAACCATTTTTTCTCCTCCTAACTATGAAACACTCAAATGGCTCATTCTCAAATTTATTTTTGAGAGAAATGTCAGTTAATAGGAACTTACAGGTGTACAAATGTTTCTCAGGTACATTGTTCTCTACTGGTGAAAAAGTTATTTAGGCTGTCATTCATGGACAGCAAGAACACCACTAAATGTCTGTGTTTATTAAAATGATTTGTTGCTGTTCTTCTAAGGCAGCGGTTCTCAACCTGTGGGTCGCGACCCCTTTGGGGGGCGAACAACCCTTTCACAGGGGTGCCCTAAGACCATCGAAAAACACATATATAATTACATATTGTTTTTGTGATTAATCACTATGCTTTAATTATGTTTAATTTGTAACAATGAAAATACATCCTGCATATCAGATATTTACATTACGATTCATAACAGTAGCAAAATTACAGTTATGAAGTAGCAACAAAAATAATTTTATGGTTGGGGGTCACCACAACATGAGGAACTGTATTAAAGGGTCGTGGCATTAGGAAGGTTGAGAACCACTGTTCAAGGGGAAGCATTCCGTGAATAAACCAATAATTTTCTTAATAGCTAGCCTTCCCTCCCCCCGAGAATACATTGCTTGTGTTCTGTTAGCTGCTAATATTTTGCTTTCAAGGAAGTACATGGACCCCCCTTTTCTTAAGAATCAACTTCACTTTTTTAAAAGCAATCATTTTATTAATAATAATGGAAATTTTTATTGAATTGGTTACATGCCCTACTCCCTTTTCCTCTAGTAATCACCATTCGGTTGTCTGTGTCTATAAGTTGCTTTTTTTGCTCAATCCCTTTGCCCATTTCACCCAGCCCCCAGCCTCCTCTTCCCCCCCAAAATGTAGTTCCTCTACTCTCCTTTCTTGTACCCAATATATTTCTTAGAATTTCTAATTTCTACAGGATGGCAGCACACTTTCTGACTTCCACAAAAATAAAATAAAACAATCTCTTTCCATAGACACCTTCTAGCTATTAGTGGGCATGTAACATAACACAGTGGCCTAGACATTTTAACATGTGTGTTTCACTTAATACAATCTTTACATCTATCCAGAATTATTGAAGACCTTGCAAGTTTTTACTTTGTTCACTCCCTTACCAACTTTATATTCTATTTTTGAACAAATTTTATCTGTATCTAGACTTTTATTATACACTCCACAAACTTCTCTTTTTTATAAATATTTTTTTATTGCTTTCAGAGAGGAAGGGAGAGGGAGAGAGAGATAGAAACATCAATGATGAGAACGAATCATTGATCAGATGTCTCCTGCATGCCCCCTACTGGAGATCTAGCCAGAAACTCAGGCATGTGCCCTGACTGGGAATTAACCGTGACCTCCGGGTACATACATGTGGATGCTCAACCACTGAGCCCCACTGGCAGGGCCAACCTCCTTATTTTTCAATAGAGTTTTGTTTTATTTACCCACAAGTTTAGATGTTCTTTGCTAACCTTTTCTTATTGAATTTCAGATGTTCCTTCTGGAATACTTTAACTTCTATCTGAAATGCATCCTTATAATATATTTTCAAGAGAGTTTGTTGATATTAAGCTCTAAGATTTGTTTGCTTGAGAATGTTTCTTTTGCTACTGATCTCAAAAAAAATAGACACACATTATTAGTCTGAATATTATTTTCTCAGGTAACTAAATGCTATTTACTTATTAAATCTATCTTTTCCACCCTTTTGTGCCATTTTTCAAGTTAAATACTTCTTGAGATTAAAGGTTCTCTCTCTCTCTTAAATTAGATATGGGGAATAAAAACAATAGGAGGGAGTTATTAGTCTGATTAAATGCTCCTTCCTATAAAGCTGGTGACAAACATTTTAAGGGATAGCTAGACTGGATAGTTCTTATGATTGGCTTCTTGCTTCATTCTAGAAAGGTCAAATGAGGGCATTTCCTCATAAGCTGGAATAAAGATAGACTTTCTACCAGTATCTGCATTTGTATTAACATCTGTAGGCATATATATATACACACACACACATACACTCTTGTGGCCCGGTGCACAAAATTCATGCACATTAAAAGGGAATTAATTAGAGAAAATATTTTAATATTGCTATTTGCCCTTTCTTTATAATAGAAGTGTCAGATATAAAAGAAAATTAGTAAAATGTATATGAAAATCCCTCCTGTCAGAGTCTGGGGCGTGCCGCGGGACCCAGAGTCAAGTCCCTGCCCACCTGCGCGTGCCTTGAAATCACGCAAGACCCAGACCCGGCCGGCCCCACCCCTATCAAGCCCTGCAGGGCAGGGGGCGCAGCCTCAGGTCCCCCGGCCCTGGTGCCAGGGCGGGGGAGGGGCGTGGCCTCAGGTCCCCTGGCCCCGGTGCAGGGAGCGACGACCATTTGCATATTAGCTCTTTATTATATAGGATGTAATATAAACCATAAATTATAGTTTTTCCATAGGTCTTACAAAGTATCAATTTTATATTTTTTATCTCTTTATTATCATATTTTGTATTTAAGCAAATCAACTAACAGTGATAAATCTTGGATTCTGACAAGTTTCCTGAATTGCAAATTAATTCTCAAAAATTCTTCATTTCATTTATATTTTTGATATACTTAGTAGATGTGTATTATGGTGGGGAAAAGGTGGTGATTGGAGGGAGGAGCAGGAAGAGGACAAGAAAAGGAGAGACCTGTTTAAATTAGTAAGAAAAAATTATAGTCAACTTTGAGATAATTGAGAGAATGCCACTAAAAAGTAGCATTCTTAATGTATTGTTAAATGGTTCTTTGTGGAATTCCTTAGAGGATCTGAGTTAATGATTAGCAATGAAGGTTTTGCAGTTAGAAACCACATTTGTGAAGACAATAGATACTTCTAAAAATAATGAAGAATGTTTAAAAATGGTCTTGGAATTTGGGAATTATTTTTTTTGAAGACATAAATAGGTAAACATCAATTCATTCTATCTCAGATATATGTGAATAATTAATTAGTGGACCCTAAATTGTTTTAAAGTATGAAACAGAATATCCTAGCTGGCTTAATGATTCTAAATGCAGATAAGGACAATTTTCGGTAAGGGTTAAAGAATACTATTTTATATGTAAGTAATTTATTTTCAGTAGCCATCATTTCATTTCAGGCAAATTGGGTAGATTAAAAAATGGTGGGTTTGCCTGGCCAGTGGGGCTCAGTGGTTGAGCATCAACCTATGAGCCAGGAGGTCTCAGTTCCATTCTCAGTCAGGGCACATGCCCAGGTTGTGGGTCGTGCAAGGAGGCAGCTGATCTATGATTCTCTTTCAGCATTGATAATTCTATCTCTCTCTCCCTCTCAGTTCCTCTTTGAAATCAATAAAAATATATTTAAATTCTTTTTTAAAAAAGAAGTGGTGTGTCATTTCTTTAAATAATTCAAATAATTGGTGTGCCTTTCTTTCAAATGATCAGATTCCATCAATGCCATTTTCTCTAGGGTTGCTACGACATGAATGGAAAGTTTTAGCATTCTTTGAGCATCTATAATAATAAAAGGGTAATATGCTAATTAGACCAGAAGTCCTTCCGGATGTCATTCCAGACGACCTTCCTGACAAAGCTGGGGCTGGAAAGAAGCCAGCCTGGGTCCCGGGTGCCTGCCAGCAGCCAGAGGAGGGAGGCCGGGGTCCCGGGTGCTGGAGGGAAGCAGGTGATGGCAGCTGGGGGAAGGAAGGCCTACTCTTGCACGAATTTTCGTGCATTGGGCCTCTAGTTAAAATATAAAAGCTCTTATTTCTAATTTAAGTAGAAAGTTTGGTTTCATACAGGAGGTTGACAATATGGGTTGAAAAGATTCTGCTCAGATGTAACGATATAGATAATTCTCTTCATATTGACTCAACCTAAAAATTTAATTTCAATATGAACCAGACCATAGCGTTTTCCCTTAGCAAAGCCACATTTCCATTCTAAGGACTATGTTTTAATTCCTGGTATAATCTGGATGCTACATAACCCTAGAGTGTAGAATCAATATCACATCCTCCCTTGGTACAAAGCAGGGTGATTTGGGAAAACATTGTGATTCTCTATTAAAGAAAACCAAAATGTTGCTCTTCCCTTAAAAAAATCCCTTTTTACATAAAAAGGAATGCCTAAAATCCTCAAATTAAGACTTAATTTTAATTTAAGGGGTGTATCTTGATTAAAATATTATTTCCCCTGGAAAAGATAAGACTTTCAAAGATTCTTTATACTTTCTGTCTTAATATTTGTGAGTTTCAGATACTTTTCTGAAAGTGGGCTTTAGAAGAATAGAAAAAATAAGAGTACATGGGAAATATGCTTCTTAGGGGGGTACGGGGTGGATGATATCCTGAAGAAAGGACTAGTGAGCAACACATTGCAACAAATTTCTCCTTCATCCCAATCTTATCAATGGCTTCCCCAATATTCATGAATGTGTTCAGTTCATTCATTGATTTTTTTTAAAAAATATATTTTTTTATTGATTTTAAAGAAGAAGGGAGAGGGAGAGAGAGATAGAAACATCAATGATGAGAGAGAATCATTGATTGGCTGCCTCTTGCACGCCCCCTCCTGGGGATCAAGCCCACAGCTCAGGCATATGCCCTTGGCCAGAATGGAACCTGGGACCCTTCTGTCCACAGGCTGATGCTCTATCCATTGAGTCAAACCAGGTAGGGCTCATTCATTGATTTGACTAGCTTTAATTTGGCACCTACTATGTTCTAGACAGTACTAGGCATTGGGGGTGCAAAAATGAACACAATATATTCTCTGTTTTTAAGACCCCTATTCCAGTGAAAGTGGTAGAAAACAATAATAAAAATATATAGTGGCAGCCCAGCCAGCGTGGGTCAGTGGTTGAGCATTGACCTATAAACCAGGTCATGGTTCAATGCCTGGTTAGGGCACATGCGTGCTCAGTCCCCAGTAGGGGGCGTGCAGAAGGCAGCAGATCAATGATTCTCTCTCATCATTGATGTTTCTATCTCTCTCTCCCTTCCTCTCTGAAATCAATAAAAAATATATTTTAAAAAATACAGTGACAAATATTTAAGACTTTAAGGAATTCCACTGGAGGATTATGTAAAATGGAGGGACTCCATTTATCTATAAACTACTTTTTGGACTTAGAATCTCTATTAATAGGAATATGAGAAGTTACTTATTTAGTATAATGTACACTTAATCCTGTCAACCAATGCTGGCTTGACATTACCAGCTCTAGAGATGCCTCACTATATTTCTTCTCTGAAGATCTGGTGTCAACAAAGTTTAAAATATTTTTTTAATTATATTTTATTGATTTTTTAATTTTTAATTTTTTTTTTACAGAGAGGAAAGGAGAGGGATAGAGAGTTAGAAACATTAATGAGAGAGAAACATCAATCAGCCTCCTCCTGCACACCTCCTACTAGGGATGTACCTGCAACCAAGGTACATGCCCCTGACCGGAATCGAACCTGGGACCTTTCAGTCTGCAGGCCAACACTCTATCCATTGAGCCAAACTGGTTAGGGCAAAACTTAAAATATTTTAATATCTGGTCAAGTCAGCAGCTCTGACAGCAACTGACTTGCTGAATGTCAAATTTGTTCATTCCAGAATGTAATGGTTTTAATAAGGTTGGGGATGGTATAAATCTAAATAATGTTTGAATAAGTATTTACCAATTTAACTTTTCATATTTTGGTTAAAAAGGGGCATCTCTATCTCTAAATACAGATTTACATCATGGGCATGAAGGCGGCAGCACTCTTCATTTTATGAATTATAATATATCTTGACACAATCCAGGGAATTTGAAGGTAAACTTGACACTTCATCATTTGCTTGCACCGTGGTGTCTTTTCCTACAACTGAACAACTTAAGCAGGGGTGATTATAGATGTTAACTTTGACGGTGCTGACATTTGTCACCTTATGTCAAAACCTTAACATTATTTAAGCATATTTGTGGAAGGCCTTCCTGATTGTTCAAAGCACAACCTAGAATCTGAAATGTACGGGCTCCTGTAACATTTGCTCCATCAGCAATCAACACATCAGCTTTCCTTTGAGAGGTAAATATTATGTGTCATGTTCCATAGGGGAAAACATTAAGAACTGCCATGCCATGGTCTTTGATAATTTTTTTCCTATTTTCTCTTTGCTTTAGAGGTTACTTACATCAGAAATGAAATAGGCTGTGAATTTCTCTTTGTCCTTCATCAATCAAAGCTGATCAATTATAAGGCCTGAAAACCTGGATCACAACTCCAAGCTACATGGTCATATTACACTCATATTATTACTAAAAGCCACATCTATATTCCAAACTGGGATACTATAACCCCTTTGTCATTTTCCAATAAAAAGACCATACCAAATAGGCCGAGCACACCGTAATTAGCAGCTGGCAGAGAAAGCTGTAAATCTGTACGAGTTCTGAACGATTTGCTTACATTGTTGCTTTGTTGACAAATGATGCTGTACATGTTAATGTTCCTGAAATGTCCCCATTGCACCTGACGTGCCAATAAATGCCAGCCAGCTGTATGAATTATGGAAATAAGATTTTTGTTTATGAAGGTATCCCAGACATTTATTTTACAGCATTCCTCTCGACAGATTTAATGTCTGGAGTTACATTGAGAAGATATTTGCTACCTGACATAATGGATAATGGAAACTTTAAAGGCTCTTTTTTCCTCCTTTTAATGATGAGATTAATACATCCACACACGCACACACATGCACACACATGCACATGTATTTTAACATTTACCTTCTGACCTTACAATTCCCTCTTAATTTTTTAAACATCACACATTCCTGTTCAAGCTAAATAAAGTATCAATCTCCAATTCAGACTATTAGGGGTAAATATTTATAATTATATACTGGTAATTTTCACATCCATTCCAATCATTCTTTTAAGGTGTTATGTGATTAGTATAAAATATTTTGTAGGAATTGTATTATTTTGCATTTGCAGACCCATTATTTTGTTGTTGGTTAAAGAGAGCTTTGCTTGTGGGTTTTTCTTTTATGTATCTTCCAGGAGTTAGTACCCAATTAATAGTTTTATCTCAATATACTTTAAAATAATATATTGTATGACTGGGGATCCCATGAACTTTGCCTCATTGCCCATTGTACCATATAATCCCTTTATTCAGATGAGAGATTTAATTAATACAGTATTATTAAAGAGCTCTGACATGAGATAAAAATTACCTGATCTTATAATAATCACAAAATAACCATTGGTTCTAAATCCTATAAACATGGCAATAAAATAAATTAAACCATACTAATGTAAAAGCCTTTCCTTCGAACATGAGAATGAAATCTATAATTCCCAGATGTGAATGCCAATCTTCTCAAGTTTTAATCTTTAAAACATCTGTGTATAGAGACTCACTATTGTCTAAATTATTCAACTTTGCCACAGTTCAAAAGGGGCTAGAATTATGATTTCTGGGCTCTAATTGTATTTTTGTTTCCTGCTTCAATGTGGAGGAATAGATTGAATCCATACCTAAAATAGCTGATTGTGTGTGGCCAATATGATTTTTGAATTCGGTCACTGATCTCAAAATTATTTTCCATATACATGGTGTGTGATTTAGGAAAGAACCAATGAGTAAAGGCTAATTGGCCCTCTCTGCATGATTTTTCACCTGGGTTAAATTGCTCAGTTGATTTGTACATATATAAGCCAATGTACTTTGTCTACAGAAATGTTTGATACTTTCCCATCTCCTTTTTAAGACGTCCAAACTACCTAAAGTTTCAAGAAGCAGTAGGAAAAAAAAAGCCTCTTTATGGAACTTTGAACAATGGTGCCTTAGGGATGATTAACATATAAATAGGGAGGAAAGTCAAATCACCTTTGTGACCAAAAGCAATTCCCTTCAAATGTTTCCTTCCCTACAAAAGAATCCAGATGGCAAAAATGATGCTTAAATAAATGCTGGCTACAGCTCAATTCTTCTTGCTCACATTGGCTTCAAAAGACACTCACATTTATATATTAACTGTTTCACAGATTTTGTGTAAAGAGTAAGCTATGTGTCCATAGGCCTATTGTGTTCAAAGAGTTAAGTCTCCAATTCTTGGCATAGCTGCTCCAGTCTGTATTTGCTCAAAGGAGGATTAAGGGTAATGTGCTACAGAGGAACTGCATAGGGAGACCTGGACTATATCTCTCTCCTCAGCATACCTGCACAACGGAAAACGCAGGGCTCCAGACTCCACTCTCCATGTTCTCTTTCACATGCATGGAATTCATTGAAACTAATGGGAAGGAAATTATAGTCGTCTCACAGGTCTCTTAACTACAGGTTTCTGTGTGGATAAATTTAACTTGTCAAGGTTTCTTACAGAATGACACAACAAAAGTCAAATAGTCAACTAAGAATAGCAGAAAATTCTAACAGTATTCAATTCCCCCATTTCAGTTAAATAAAACCAGATACATCATAGGCAAAGATCAGAGTTTTACTGGAGATTTTCCAAAATGAAACTGTAATTTCTTACTGAGTTATAAAGTTAAACACACACAAGTAATAAATATCTGAGAAAATAAAGATAGTTCACCTAATTATATCAAAGTATAATTTAAAAATTTTACAAGTAAATTTATACAATGATATACTAGGATTGACATTAAAAAATTAAAAGAGGGAATTATTGAGTGGTATTTGACACTCATTCAGAAAGAGCATATTATCCAGGAAAGACTGAATATAATAGTATTCATATAGAGAAATGAATAATGCTGCTTTATTTGGGGGCAAAGTAACGTGAAAAAGAATGTTTCTTTAAACAGAAACCCTTCTCAAAATAAAGTTAAAATTTTTTATCCCAGCAACACTTTGCAGAATAAAAAATAATAATCATTTATCTCATTTGCCTTTTATATCAAAACTTCACAAAGAAGGAAGTACTATTAAGTTTGTTATAATTGAGAAAGCAGAATCCTAAGATGTCTTAACTTATTCAAGGCTGTGTCACTTTTACATAGCAAGGCTCAAATTTATACCAAGGCACTATGATTCCAGAACTCACAGTTTAAAGCCCATATTATTTTGTGCCTAGAAATGAAATGTAGTGGTTGTCAATTCTAATTTTCAGTGTTAATGAATGTGTTTTGGAAATTATGGAAAAATGCAAAGCAAAGCCAAGTGGATTTGGGAAGGAGATCATCTGGATAGAACAGCAGTTGTTTGGAAAGGATAAATAGCAAAAATAATTAATAAAGTAATTGTAAAAGTGAGTTAGATGTGGAGCACCAAATTGATATTTTTGGAAATTTACAATTTTTTTCCAGTTCCTGAATCCGTATAATACTCCAAACTCACATAGGTCATGACTAGGAACACAAAGTCCTCGACTGAATGCCTAATTTTTGTAACTAGCCCCTGAGTAATACATAAATTACAAAATGAGAACTGTGTTTCCCCAGATGAGATTATCATCTGTAATAGGTACTGAATCAAGTGAAAAAAAAGACACATGTATTGACTACTGAGAGTTAAATTTGACAGAGCAACAATAGTACTCACCAATTCATAAAAAATGCCCATTCCCCCACTGAGCTTTGGTGCCCCTGTGTTTCACTACCCCAACATCCTCTAATCAGGAACCACATCTGATTTATCTTTATATTCTGTTGCCTTATGCCTGAGACCTAACAGCTATTCAATTCATGTTTGCTGAAAGGAGAGTGACTGCAGACTCAAAAAGTCTACCCTGCCATAGCTGGTTTGGCTCAGTGGATAGAGCATCGGCCTGCGGACTGAACGGTCCCAGGTTCGATTACAGTCAAGGGCACATGCTCAGGTTGTGGGCTCGATCCCCAGTAGGGGGTGTGCAGGAGGCAGCCAATCAATGATTCCCTCTCATTATTGATGTTTCTATCTCTCCCTTCCTATCTGAAATCAATAAAAATATATTTTTAAAAAGTCTATCCTACATCTACAGAGAAATATAATTTAAGACAACAATACACATAATGAGTAAGAGCACATTGAGTCTAGATTCAATCAACACCAGATTTGACTCTGCTGTCACATACTAGCTGTGTTCCCCTGGGTAAATTAACCTCACTAAGCCTCAGTTTCCTTATTAGTTCAACTGAGTGTTCTGTGATTACTAAGTGAGATAATATTTGTAAAGTACACAAATATAATAAGTGTTCAAGAAATGTTGTTAAAATATAGTGGTTGAAATAGTAAAAAAGCAGATATTGAAAATGACTCAAACTTGTCATCTTAAGATAGTAAGACCAGTTAATTTTTGTAGAGTAGAGTATATGCAGAGGAAGTGGATTTCTTAGAATAGAGATTAAGTTTCTCTATCATTCCAGTGACTAGTGATCACTTAAGTGGAGTTATATTTTCAGGCAATGAAATCACACTACTAATAATATGTTGAAAGGTGGGGTTTAAGGGATAGAAAAGTTTCAGAATAATTTGATTACAATTGACAGTTGAACTCTGCAAGTCCTCTGAGGGAGTGGGTAGAGAAGAGGGCCAAAAGTTGAACTTTCTTGTCCTAGTTCAATAGGTGAAATAAAGATGAGGAACCAGCAACAGTATTTTTAAGGCTTTTTAAAAATCCTGAATCAGGAAGTAGGTAACAATACCCAAGGAAGACGACAGATGGTTGGGGAGGACAAACATGAATGTATATTTATTAAAGAGTATTGGGAACTTGCCCAAGCCAGAAAGCAAAAAAATTAAACTGGTCAGAAAAGAACAGGTTCCAGAATCATTTATTGCTCATCACCGTATGGGTGACATTTTTTTTTTTTGGTGGGATAATTTCTGATGGGCATGGCCAGGATGCATACAATCTAACTTAACTAATTAGAAATCCACAGCTTTCTTTTTTGCTCATAAAAACAAAGTAGGATGCAATGGAGTGTGGCACTTTGGAAATCTTGATTTTTTTCTCCAATTTATTTAGAAGGTAAATAACTTGTAAACATAAGTACTTAAAGTAATTCATATGGCTATTCTGTAATGTGATGATTGGTAGAGAACCAGAAGGGGAACTGTCCAGCAAGTACCATTGGTACCCTTGAGCACCTATCTAAAGAGACTCTAATAAAACATCACTTAAAATATAATGATCAGGGAAAATATATATTACCAGAATTTCTCTTACGAGGAAAATGACATGTGGTTCTTTAATAAACTCTTTGAGAAGAAAGAGAGGGGCTAAAATCCTAAGTGGTTATGCTTGAGTAAAATCAAATATTGTTAAATCATCTTATAAGAAGGTTGAGTCCAGTTAAGAGAAAGACCATTGATTTGTTGAATGGGGTCTGCAAGTTGAGGTGCTGGCAATAGCAAACATCTTTTCTGCTCTTCTGTCACCCAATATTTGAGTTTGTCTCTAAAAAATGTTTAATAAATATCCATGTCAGTTTAATGGAGTAATAATATATTTGTTTGCATTGGCAATCACATGATAAGTGTGACCTTATGCAAAATTATTAGCCCACCAGGGGTGTCCAGAGGTTTCTATTCAATTTCAATGGAAGGACTGGCATTCCCAAATCTGTTATGAAAGAGGGAAGATAAAGGAAGGCAAGGTCTTTGTCCTGCATTGGGAGAAGGATAAAGTCAAGTAAAGCAAGAAAGATTTCAGAAATATTACTATATTTGATTTTTAAAATTAATTCATCAGAAAGAAAGAGGTTTCAGGAATATTTGAAGTTAGATAAAAACCCAGTGACATGAACTTAAAGAAGTCCAGGGGAACCTGGATCCTGGATGATTTCCTTTAAAAAGTATTTGCATTGAGTGTGTTGAAAACACACCAAAGGCAATAAAGACTGAAAAATAGAAAACCACAACACTAACTACAAAACCCCTCAATCTCCAATAAAACAAAAATAGCCAATAGCCTTAGCCTCAAACCATAAACAGTCATGTGTCCTGTAAAATACTGTGGAGTTGACACCAAATTGAGGAGAGTACAAGGAAAGAGTTTCTTAAAAGGGTCATAGTCTTGAGAGTGATAACTGGTTATTGGATTAGAGTGTCAGGCCATGGGAATGGGTGCATCCTGTGAGTTGAGAAATACTATAGAATTTTTAGAGCTTGAAAAATTCAAATTTTTAGAATTTCTTGCCAAAGAAAGTCAAGGAAGGTGGCACAGGAGGCAAAACCATTTGACTGTTTATTCACTAGTTTTCTAACTTGTGAAGAGTTCCAAAGGATAAAGCTGCCTGAAGAAGGGAGAGGAGACAGAAATCGCTAGATTCCAACACACAGAGCTGTGTTACTGAGAGAGAGAGAGAGAAAATGATATTGATTGATTGAATGGCCCTATTTAAGGATTAGTAGTAATCAGAAAACAATAAGTAGGGATTACAGAAGTACCTTGTCATCATTGCTAAGACAAGAGTAAAGAGGGTTATAAATCTTATTCAAGAAACCAGGAGTTGAAATAGCTATCTATAGTTTCAAAGAAATTATTTACATGTAATGTATCAGAAAAGAGTTTTTTTAAAGAGCTATACATATTCAAAGCAAGGAAAAGCAAGTTGACAGAACTCAGGAAATAAGTGAAATTAGAAGTATAAATGTCAAAGTAAAAGCAAAGTTGAAGCCATATATATATATATATATATATATATATATATATATATATATATATGAAATTGAAAACACAGAATGGTGTATGGTGTACAAACTGCAGGAAACTATGCAAAATGAAAAGGAAAAAAATTATTCATATGCCCATGAATAATTTTATGTATGGATAAAGGTGATTATAATATAGAAGACAAATAAAACTAGTGCTCTTGAAGAAGCTTAAAGAGAAAATGGAGCAGATTAAAAAAAAACACAGAGATGTAATAGAAGAAAAATATTTTAAAAATAGAGAAGAACTTAAATTTGCTTACTGAAAGGATACACTTAGTCCCGGGAAATTGATATTAGATGATTAACCTAACACATCCTACTGGAGCTACCAAAATTTGAGGATAAAGAAAAATCTATATGGTTTTCCAGCCAGAACAACTATATCATATTAAAAGGGGAAAAAAGTTTAGCCTCAGAATACTCACAGCAACACCTAGTGACAGATAAAAATGGTGTATAAAATTCAGAGAAACTCATTCAGAAACTTAAGATTAACCTATTCGTAATCATTTCTTGATACTGGAACTGGATGGTGAAATATAATAAATAGAAAATTAAAATGAAGATCTTGAGAATGAAGAAAGCTTGGTAAAATAACTAGGTATGAGCACTTTTTTTCTGTTGCAGCATAGAACTAAATCTAAATAACATTGGGCATAATTATTGCAAACATGAATGTTAATCTTGTCAATAACAAAATCTGGAATAGGAAGACCATCTGGGAGAAAGGATACCTGCACTAATTTCCTTAGGAATGAATAACAAAAGATTTAGTCTAAAATGGAAATAATTGTTTTGGATTTCAAATTCTTAACGTTTTTCTAAGGTTATCATTTAGGAGCTAATACTTTTGTGGGTTAAAGAAACATTTATTTGATGTCTACTAATTTTTCAAGCTCATTGAATTTTTTTTTCGTAAACTCCAAGTAAAACTATATGTGAAACATTTCACTAAAAAAATAACCACTATGGCAGAATCATATTTTTTTCTGTTTATCCAGCTTTGTCTATAACAATATATAAAGAGCCATTCAGAATGCTGTTCAGTAACTATTAACACATTTATTCATGTACGTGTTTATGGAGTGATTAGCTGGCAATTTTTTTGTCTGTTTTTAAAAATATAGATTTTTATTGATTTCAGAGAAAGGCAGGGAGAGTGAGAAACAATGGTAAGGAAGAACCATTCATGGGCTGCGCGCGCACACACACACACACACGCACACACACACCGATCAAGTCTGCAACCTGGGCATGTGACCTGAACAGGAATCCCAACCCTGACCTCTTGGTTCATAGGTCCACACTCAACCACTGAACCACACCAGCTGGGCTTTTTGTCTATTTTTTGTTGCTTAAATTTTTGTAACAGTTATTTAATATTTTAATAGAAAAAAAGTTTTAAAATATTCTTTTAGAGAGATTATAAAAACAATCCCATTTACCATCGCACCAAAAAAATTAAGATACCTAGGAATAAACTTAACTAAAGAGGTAAAAGATCTCTACTCAGAAAACTACAGGACGTTGAAAAAAGAGATAGAGGAAGACATAAAGAGATGGAAGAACATACCATGTTCTTGGATTGGTAGAATCAACATCATCAAAATGTCCATACTACCCAAAGCAATCTATAAATTCAATGCACTTCCATTAAAATACCAATGGCCTACTTCAAAGATCTAGAACGAACTCTCCAAAAATTCATCTGTAATAAAAAAAGACCCCGAATAGCTGTGGCGATCCTGAGAAAGAACAAAGTAGGTGGGATCTCAATGCCAGATATCAAGCTGTATTACAAAGCCACTGTTCTCAAAACTGCCTGGTACTGGCACAAGAACAGACATATAGATCAGTGGAATAGAATAGAGAGTCCAGAAATTAGCCCAACCCAATATGCTCAATTAATATTTGACAAAGGAGGCAAGAACATACAATGGAGCCAAGATAGTCTCTTCAATAAATGGTGTTGGGAAAATTGGACAGATATATGCAAGAAAATGAAACTAGACCACCAACTTACACCATACACAAGAATAAACTCAAAATGGATAAAGGACTTAAATGTACGACAGGAAACCATAAAAGTTCTAGAAGAATCCAAAGGCCACAAAATCTCAGACATATGCCAAAGCAATTTCTTCACTGATACAGCTCCTAGGGCAGTTGAAACTAAAGAGAAAATGAACAAATGGGACTACATCAAAATAAAAAGCTTCTGCACAGCAAAAGAAACCATCAACAAAACAACAAGAAAAACCACTGCGTGGGAAAACATATTTGCCAATGTCATATCTGATAAGGGCCTAATCTCCAAAATTTATAGGTAACTCATACAACTTAACAAAAAGATGAACAATCCAATCAAAAAATGGGCAAAGGATCTAAATAGACACCTTTCAAAAGAGGACATTCAGAAAGCCAAGAGACATATGAAAACATGCTCAAAGTCACTAATCATCCGAGAGATGCAAATCAAAACAACAATGAGGTACCACCTCACACCTGTCAGAATGGCTATCATCAACAAATCAACAAAGGACAAGTGCTGGAGAGGATGTGGAGAAAAAGGAACACTTGTGCACTGCTGGTGGGAATGCAGACTGGTGCAACCACTATGCAAGACAGTATGGAGTTTCCTCAAAAAGCTGGAAATGGAACTCCCATTTGACCCTGTGATCCCACTTCTAGGAATATATCCCAAGAAACCAGAAACACCAATCAGAAAGGATATGTGCACCCATATGTTCATAGCAGCACAATTCACCATAGCTAAGATCTGGAAACAGCCTAAGTGCCCATCAATAGATGAATGGATTAGAAAACTGTGGTACATCTACACGATGGAATACTATGCTGCTGTAAAAAAGAAGGAACTCTTACCATTTGCAACAGCATGGATGGAACTGGAGAGCATTATGCTAAGTGAAATAAGCCAGTCAATGAAGGAAAAATACCACATGATCTCACTCATTCACGGATAATAAAGACCATTACAAACTTTTGAACAATAATAGATACAGAGGCAGAGCTGCCTCAAACTGAGTGTCAAACTGCAGTGGGAAGGCCAGAGAGGGTTGGGGGGCAGAAGGGAGGGGAGTAAGAGATCAACCGAAGGACTTGTATGCATGCATATAAGCATAACTAATGGACATAAGACACTGGGGAGTAAGGGAGGGCAAAGGATTGTCAAGGGCGGGGGGTGGGGGAAGGACACATATGTAATACCCTTTGTAATAATTATTATAATATTTTTTTAAATAAGAATAAAAAAAAATAAAAATAAAAAAATAAAAAAAAATTCTATCACATATACAGCAAGATTAAGAAAGTAGCATATAAATATAAAGTATATGAAAAAATCCAAAAAAAAATATTCTTTTAACATCCAGTCAATATACAATTATAAAGAAAAGGCCTGGGCCTAAGCAAATCTCTACATTCTTTTAATTTTAGTCATCTGTGGAACCATGAATCTCTTTTTGTCTAAAATTAGAAAGGACATATTAAATTTCAGGATGATTTCTTAAGGTATGTTTCTGATCCATCTCTCTGTGCCTTGGCCAATATGCTTAGGAAATGTAAAATGGTTTTCATAGAAAAAAAGTAAGACACAAATACAAAAATATTTGCAAGATATTTCAAAGCCAAATATAAATTATTTGGGACATTTAGAATTACAGATTTTACCTCCTGTTGTTCTGATCTAATCATATTTCATTTTCAAAATTGTTCAGGTATTTAGATTTAAAATTTTGCAATGAGAATAAAAGATGTATAAAAATTATTTACATTTATAAAGATTACTTTGCTGAATTGTAGCTTGTCTTCAACTGGCTTTGGTAGATAACTGCTGTGTCTATATTGCCAGATTTCTAATGCTCTAATTATCCAATTATGTTGCTCTTTTCTTCTAGATTTTTAAGTTTATCAGGATGCTGCAAATGAATAGATTGTGAATGTTCACATAGTTTGATATCTAGAAGACTTGAAATCTATGGCTGACTTGTCTGCCTGCCTGGCATCTATCCTGTCAGGGCAGCTTTATTCAAGTTCTTTGGGACCTTTACTCTATTACACTCCTTTCCAAATATCTGGCTTCAATAGAATGCACCTTTACTGGTTAAGAAAATGAGAGCAATGACTCTTGGGTGACATTTTCTCATTTAATCTATCAGTTAATAGAAAATACAAATTAAAATGTTTCAATTTTTAAAATTTAAAATTTACTTAGAAAAGTCTCAATACAGGTAAAAATAAAGTTGAAATTGTGATAAATGACAGAAAAAACCTCATTTTCTTAACCACAAACTTCTTACATGTTCAAAAGCTAGTATTAGACATTTAACTATAAGTAAATAAAATTAGTATTTTATTGTAACCAATGAAATAAAACAAACCAAAAAACCCTAGAGGATAGTTTTAGTCATAATGATTTCTAAATACATTATAAAATTGCTACTTTATCTTTGCTCACAAGAAGTCTTCAAGTCTGAGCTTTAACTTGATCTCTATGTTTAAATAAATTCAGACAAAATCTTAGCATTATCCTTAACAGAACCTAACGTCTACATTAATTTTCTATGTGTCTGAGAATTCAGAAACATTGGTTTAAAGTGATTCTGTTAAGTAAATCCATGTCATCTACCTTCTGACCTATTTCTTTAAAATGAACGCAAGCAACATCCATCAGGAGTAACTTGACTTTCTATAAAAGTAACAGTTCATAAAAATCTGTGAAACTACTACTGGGAACAAACAAATTAAACAAATGACAGTGTAATATAATAAAACTGCTGCTGTCCTCCTCTGGTGGAAGAATTGCTTCTTCTGTGGGACTAATACATCTTGTGGAAACAAATTTAAATAATATGTAACATATGGAATCAGCTTTTATTATTCTTCTAAAAGAAGACAATTATATTTACGTGATAAACTGTTCGGTGTTAGTAGCATGATGTTTATATTACTGGCCACTTAAATAATCTTTGACATGCTCCTATGTGAATCACCAGTCCGCTTCTCTTCAAATCCCTCTTGCAATATAAGTTCTGTCTCTTTACAATGGTGCGCATGTGCCCTTTGGCAACATCACAAGTGCAGCAGAGTTCTACTGGAGACCAGGAAAGAAACAGTTTTATTGCAGGAGAGATGGCCAATGCACACTCATCTCCTCTTCCTTTCCACGCATCTTCCAGAGGAGTTTTCTCCTATCCCTGAAAAGAACATGGGGACTTAATCCCAGTCAGTGTTTGGTGGAATGAAAAGAAAGCAGCCTATATTTTTCTTTCTTTGTAGTTATTTATCTGGTTTTGAATTAGTATAATGCTAGCCTCATAAAATGAGCTTGAAAGTCTTCCCTCCTCTTGAATTTTTTGGAATAGTATGAGAAGGGTAGATGTTAGTTCTTCTTTGAATGTTTGGTAAAATTAACATGTGAAGCCATCCAGTCCAGGACTTTTGTTTGCTGGGAGTTTTTTGAATACTGTTTTGATTTCATTTGTTGTAATTGATCTGTTCAGATTCTCTGATTCTTCCTGATATAGTTTTGGAAGATTGTATGTTTCTAGGAAATTATCCATTTTGACAAGGTTGTCCAATTACTTGGCACATAGTTGTTCATAGTATTTTCTTATACTCCTTTGTATTTCTATGGCATCAGTGTGACTTCTCTTTCATTTCAGGTTTTATTTATATGGGTCCTCTCTCTTTTTTCTTTTATTTTTAATTTATTTTTCTCTTTCTTTTTTTCTTGATGAGTCTTGTTTATTTATTCAAAGAACCAGTTCTTGGTTTCATTGATCTTTTATATTGTATTTGTTAGTCTCTATGTCATTCATTTTTGCTCTGTTCTTTTTTATTTCCTTCCTTCTACTTACTCTGAGCTTTATTTGTTGTTCTTTTTCTAGTTCTTTTGGATGTATGGTTAGATTCTTTGACATTTTACTTGTTTCTTGAAGTAGGACAGTGATGTTATGAACTTTCCTCTTAGGACTGCTTTCACTATGTCCCATAGATTTTGGGTTTTGTATATTCATTTTCATTTGTCTCCAGATAACTTTTCATTTCTTCCTTGATCTCATTGTTAACCCATTCATTGTTTAATAAACATGTTATTTAGCCTCCATGTGTTTGAGCATTTTTCAGTTTTTTTATTTTAATTGATTTTTAATTTCATACCATTTTATTCAGGGAAGATACCTGATATGATTTCAATCTTCTTGAATTTATTGACTTGTTTTATTTCCTAACATGTAGTCTATCTTTGGGACTATTCCTTGTGCACTTGAGAAGAATGTATATTCTGCTGCTTTGGGATGAAATGTTCTGTAAATATCAATTAAATCCATCTCATCCAGTAAATCTTTTAAGGTTGCAGTTGCCTTGTTGATTTTTTTTTGTCTAGAAGATCCATCCGTTGATGTTAGTGGGGTATTAAAATCACGTGCTGTGACTGTATTGCTAATGATCTCTCCCTTATTGTCTACCAAGATTATTTTTTATATTTAGGTGCTCCTGTGTTGGGTGCATATATGTTTACAAGGGTTCTATCCTTTTCTTGGATTGATCCCCTTAGTATTATGTAGTGACCTTCTTTTTCTCTTATTATGGCCTTTGTTTTGAAGTTTATTTTGTCTGATATAAGTATTGCTACCCCAGCTTTTTTTTTTAAATTTCCATTTGCATGAAATATTTATTTCTATCCCTTCACTTTTAGTAGTGTATCTTTTATTCTGAGGTAGGTCTCTGGTAGACAGCATGTATATGGGTCATGTTTTCTTATCCATTCAACTACCTTATGTCTTTTGATTAGGGCATTTAATTGTTTAATTTACAGTTGGAGGTATCACACTGCCTGATATCAAACTATACTACATGGCCAAAGTAACATGGTATTGGCATAAGAACAGGCATACAGATCAAGGGAACAGAATAAGAGAGCCCAGAAATATACCCACGCCTTTATGGTCAACTAATAGTTGACAAAGGAGACAAGAACATACAATGGGGTAAAGACAGTCTCTTCAACAAATGATGTTGTGAAAATTGGACAGATACATGCAAAAAAATGGAACTAGACTATCAACTTACACCATATACAAGAATATACACAAAATAGATAAAAAATTTAAATGAAAATCATGAAACCATAAAATCAAACATAGGCAGTAAAATCTCAGACATTTTTTGCTGATAGGTCTCCTCTGGCAAGGGATATGAAAGAAAAAATGAACAAGTGGGACTACATCAAACTAAAAGGCTTTTGCATAGCAAAAGAAACCATCCACAAAATGAAAAGACAACCTTCTGAATGGGAGAATATATTTGCCAGTGATACACCTGATAAGAGGTTAATTTCCAAAATATATAAAGAAATCATACAGCAACACCAATAGGACAAATAACCCAATTAAAAAATGGGCAGAGGATCTGAATAGATACTTCTCCAAAGAGGACATACAGATGGTCAAGAGACATATGAAAAATGCTCATCACTAATCATCAGAGATGCAAATTAAAACCACAATGTGATATCATCTCATGCCTGTCAGAATGGCTATCAATAAATCAACAAACAACAAGTGCTGGTGGGGATGTGGAGAAAAGTGAACCCTAGTACACTGATGGTGGGAATGCAGACTGGTACAGCCACTGTGGAAAACAGTATGGAGTTTCCTCAAATTATTAAAAATGGAACTGCCTTTTGACTCAGTGATTCCGACATAGCCTGAAACACTAATTCGAAAGAATATATGCACCCTTCTGTTCATTGTAGAGTTATTTACAATAGCCAAGATTTGGAAGCAGTCCCAGTGTTCATCAATAGATGAATGGATAAAAAAGCTGTGATACATTTGCACAATGGAATGTTACTTGGCTGTACAAAAGAAGGAAATCTTACCTTTCATGGCAGCATGGATGGACCTGGAGATTTTTATTCTAAGTGAAATAAGCCAGTCAAAGAAAGACAAATATCATATGATCTCATTTACATGTGAAATATAATGAACAAAATAGAAACAGAGGCATGGATACATGGAACAGACTAAAAGCTGTCAGAAGGGAGGGAGGTTGAGGGCTGGATAAAAGAAGGTGAAGGGATTTTTAAAATTTATATATATATATATATATATATATATATATATATATATATAGACTGAGGGGGAAAGGGGGGGTGGAGGTGGAGGTGGGCAAAGGGGGATAAATGGGGATAGAAAGAGATTTTGGGTGATGGCGCACGATACAGTGAGATGATGTTTTGTTGAATTGTACACTTGAAAACTGTATGGTTTTGTGAACCAATGTCACCCAATAAATTCAATAATAATAAAAAAAGAATGACCACTAAAAAAAGGCATCTTTTGAGCTTAAGTTTTTGCTAAAGGAGCTATATCAAACTGGTGTTGCCTGTCAAAAGTTTTTGAGTATTGTATTGTCTCCTCCTCACCCACTGGCAAGCTAATACAAGATGTATTTTATGTTACTTTGAAAGAGTTTTGAGAGGAAGTGAGAAGCCTGGAGACATTTGCTGAGGTGCCTTCCACAAATTGTCTAAAAATGCTAATAAAAGCAGAGAAAAGTTTGTCTCTACATCTTTCATTTTGACTGCCCTCTCACCCACATAGACATTTCTGAAGGAGAAAAATGAATTTCCAAATTGTCGTTCTGGCTCACTCATCAGTTGCTGCTGTGTGTTTGGATAATGCTTAAAAAGTGATGGAGTTTGCACTGTGGCCTTGTGCTTTGGTCACGAGACTCTTACAGAATATCAGCTGGGGTGGTATTTCCCAATGCCCCTCCTCATTGCCCCACTGTTGAATAATTCTAATAATCAAAGGCACAAGGTCTGCATCTAGTTTGGATATGAAACCATGGGTAATTTTCAAATGCGGTGCCCTCAATTTTTGATGAACTGTCACAGAAACAGGCATTACCACAATTCAAAAATCCTATCCCCTAACAGAGATCGGCATCTGTGGATGATTTCTCCTAACCCACTACCCTCAAATTTCCTTCCCGCCCCCCTAATAAAAACGCACCCCTTTGCCTCATGCTTCCAATTTAGTGCAATTATGCCTCTTACTGGCCACTGCCTTGCAGGACACCAGCTGTCAAAGACATAGATGTAAGATTCAGCCCCATAATGTAAAAGACATGCACGTCTTATATCACGTCCAATATTAGCCTCAAATGGGAGTGCTCAGTGAGCTGAAGCAAGAACTCCATGGCATCATAAACACTTAAAATGAAGGGATGCTAAATGGCAGTTATCACTTACCAGAGTCTTTAAATATGTAATCTATTCTAATCTAATGTCTTTCAAAGAAATGGCCCTGTTCCCATCCCTTCAAATCCCCTCCCCACCAATGATCTGATTGTGAGAGAAGCTCCAATCCTTGAAAATATTTTTAAAAAATCCTCACCTGAGGATATGTTTATTAATGAGAGGGAGAGAGAGAGAGAGAGAGAGAGAGAGAGAGAGAGAGAGAGAGATCAACTCAGTGGGAATCAAACCCACAACCTTTTTGGTGTACTGGACTAAGCTCCAACCAAGTCACTCAATCAGGCCAATCCTTGGAAAGTTTTAAGGGATTGTCTCAAAAAGAGATCTGTGCTTCTCCACAGATTCTGAGAATGTGAAGTTGGACAAGATGACAGGGGACCCAGAATGTGCCATTTCTAGAATTGGGGCAGTAATTTCATTTATGAATAAGATGCATTTCTTCTTTTTGTAATAATTCATTTAAGGCCCAAAATATTGTTAAACTGTTCTCAGGAGGTTGTGTCCTGTTAATAGAAAGGCTTTTGATTTGTTGACTGGAGTCTGTAAGTTGAGGTGCTGGCAACAGTAGACTTTTTGTATAGCTAATTAATTGATAAATTATACTTGAAAACATGAACTCTGTTTATGCTCATTTGTGTTTGAATCTGGTTACCAGCTCTATGCCCTTGGTCAAATTCCTCATCTCACCATTTTCAGTCTCCATATGAAGAGGGAATGATACTGGCACCTGTGAGAAAGGATTACTGTGGTGATAAGTAAAGTTATGCTGGTCAAACCCTGGGCACACACAATACCTAGCACATGGTAATAAACATTAGTAATTGTTATCACCATCATTATTAAGCATTCATTATGTCAGAACTATTCTTTCCGGGTATTTTGAGGGTAAAAAATGTAGAATAAGAATTCAGTGCCAAAAATCCTTGAGCGGGTACTATTAGACAGACATGAGCAGAGCATGGATGATGGGCCAGGTACAGAAACTCACCAGGGCAGAAAGCTCCCAATGACTGGCAAGGGGCAAAACTGGGAAAGCAAGAACCTCGCCCGCAGGGTAACCTATCCTCCCCTAGCATATCAGTGGTCATGTGGTTTGGACCCCTGATAGTTCATATCACTGGTCAGGAGATTTAGACCCCCTGACCTTTTCCCCCCTAAAGATAACATCTTTGGCCTCAGTTGTATTTCAGCTCCAGGCCCAGAAAAGCAGCAAAACCAGACAAGTGAGGCCATGGCTGGTTCAGGACCAGCTACATTGACTAATGACCCCTGCCCTGGCACCAGCCAATTAGTTGCGACCACAACTCTGAAAGAGCACACCAGGAAAGCTGATGAATATTCTATTGAGACTCTCCTGACTCCTCCCCTAAGATTTCTGCCTGCAAAAGACAGATAAATACACTCAGAACAGAGGACCCAGTGCATGCTCTCCCCCAGGGGAGTAGCCAGAGCCATTCCCTTCCCCCTTCTTTTCTCTAAGGGAACCCGTGGGACTTGCAACCAGGGGAGCAATGGGCAGCAGCAGCTCATCCTGGACTAACCCCTGACCCTGTCTCAAGGCCCCCTTTTCTCTGACTTCCCAGTGAGCCAAAGCAGCCCAGCCCAGGCTCTCCTGTTGCTTCTTCTATGCTCTTCCTTGTTTCACTGTCTTAGGCACATTTTTGCTGCCATGATGGACCCAATATCCTTTGGTTCAGTGCTGTGTAGCTCTTCCCTTTGAATATCTCCATCTCCCATCTCCTTTTCCTTAAATAGATTCAATTACTTAAAAAATTATCCGATTCATGAAGATCTACATGTTTGTTGAGGAGACAAGGCATAAATACATGAATCAATGTAAAGAGAAAACTACATATATTAATTAGGATCATGTGCTTACATATGTAGTGATACAAGAAGCTAAAAAAATAGAACACTATTTTAAGGAATTAGTTATTATAAAATATATAGTAAAATAAAAAACAACACGTAAAATAATAAGGAAATAAGCTAAATACATAAAAGGAATTCAGAACTTGAGTTGTTTTGAAAAATGGGCTAAGTAATGGAGTCTCAGGAAGATAGCAGATCTAGAACATGGAATTTCTGGTTGTCACCAGCAAGTCACCGAGGTGGAAATAAGCATACCATTTTCTGCCTGTAATAATTACATTTGCTTGCAGGAGCAGACAATTCCTGTTGGGTGTGGGTGAAAATAATTGGAGGTGGTCAGCTTCTGGAGAGCGTGGAGAACTCTGGAGAAATTCATCTGGCTTTGGTACTAACCAATACAGAGGATCTTGAGTAAAATTTTGTCTTTTCATTTTCTATTTAATTGTGATAACACAAATCTCTGAAATAATTGACATGTTGAATACTTTGAATGGGGACAAAGGCTTTTACCTATCTATCTTTGGCCCTTTAAGTCACTTGCAAATAAATACGAAACAGAAAAACATTACATGGTTTCTCCTCTAATTTTATAATATACCATAATCCTAGTCAGTTGGCCCTGTATTCAGCTCAGTGAAAATTTAGGCAAGATGGCAATAAAAAGCCTGTATTCAACTCGCAGTGTTTCTTCTTTTATATATATATTTACAGAGAGGAAGGGAGAGGGATAGAGAGTTAGAAACATCGATGAGAGAGAAACATCGATGAGCTGCCTCCTGCATACTCCCTACTGGGGATGTGCCCGCAACCAAGGTACATGCCCTTGACCGGAATCGAACCTGGGACCCTTGAGTCCGCAGGCTGACGCTCTATCCACTGAGCCAAACCGGTTAGGGCCGCAGTATTTCTTCTTAATAAACCAAGCCCAAACAAATGGTACAGCGATGGTAACAGAAGGAGAAGCTCTGTTGGGGAGGGATGGGAAAAACTCAGAACCTTAATTTTTTGCTCACAAAATATTAATTAACAGATAATGATTCACCTTCTCTTTAGACAGTTGCCTTCTAACACTGGCCTCTCTTGACAAAGTATTGAACTGATTTCCTCCACGTGGGGCATGCCCTGGGAGCAGTGTTTCTGGAAATGGGGATGGATCAGTGTTACTCCATTTATTCTTTCTGGTCCAGTTCCCACCTGATCATGAGCACACATTTCCGAGAATGCTGATTTGAATGAAAGAAGGGCACAATCTATATCCATGGAATACAAAGCATTAAAGGGACCCACACAGAGACTAGAAGCACTGTGCCCTAACTAAATACTGGCAGTGTTTCCTCCAGGAGAGAAAACTGTGGTAGCTCCAATTCAAACAGATTCAGATATGCCAAGAGTTGGTGCCCATGATCTGAGTCAGCTACAAGTCCTCTTCTAGCCAGCTTGTGCTTGTTTCCCGCTCAGTAACATATGAATTGCAACTTTACATCGTCTGATTTAGCTATCCCTGAGAAGCTGATGTACTTAGATGCCTCCTATCACATCTTAAATATTCAAATTATACAATTAGGTCTAATAATGCAATACATTGTATTTGAATACAAAATCACAATACAGGTTTGGCATCATTGTCATCTTATAGCATTTGCCTTATTAGGCTGTAGCATTTTGAATTTTTTTGATCAAACTGTATAAATTGAATAGGTTGTGCATTCTGAGTTTCTTAAAGAGCAATTTAAAGAGATTTACTATCAATGCACATTTTCTGTTTGGTTGGAAAAATAATAACTTTGTGGCATGTATTATGAAATGGTAAATATTAAAACTATTTAAAGTTAATGAATGGTATGCCTAAGAAAGTGGCTGATAATAACATTATACAATTAAATGCCTATCATATTAGCTCATCTATTAACAAAATAAAATAGATTCAAAGAGAAGGATTCTGATTTGTAGTTTTTTTAGTAAGGATCACCCATGTGTAAGAGTTTAATTATTTATTCAATTTTTAACTGCTGGATACAGCAGTTTGCAATTATTTGCATTCTATTTGAATGTTTTGTCATGTGTCTCTGAAACAACAAAAACAGTTATCTCTTCTTGTACAAAGCCATCTTCTGCCACTAACAATGGCCACAAAACATCAACCAAAAACTACCATCCCCTATGTGTAGAGAGTTACTGGGAATTTCTGGACACCCTGGAATCACCAAAAGTCTCAATACCACTCTGTCGGACTCTTTTCTGGGTTGCATTCATTATCAACGCCCTAACCGGCTCTCAGGTACATAGTTTTACACCGTTCTTCTGGCCCTCCCAACATTGACCTTCGCCTGTCCAAAGGTAAGTCTCTCCCCATTCATTCTCTATGTTGTAATTTTATGTCATGGGGCATAGATGCTTGTATACCATCGTGTCTTGGATAATTTTTCTTTTCTTTTCAATGTTGGTAGCCTAAAATACCTTGAAAGCATGTGGGTTTTGCTCGTAAAGCATTTCAAAGATTATATGTTAATGGGATACTGAGATGGGAGGGCCCGTGCTGTGCCTGAGCAAGCTCACCAACTTAACTGGAACTCAATTACCCCTTTCCTGAACCTATCAATCACAGCGAAGTTTGTGTATAACATCTCCCAAAGCAATTATTGCATGTGTAAGAGGCGTCCCCAAACCCTGTGAAATTTATTTACCTACACAGTTTTAAGCTTATTTGAGGACTCCTGGAAAATAAGAGCATTGCTTAAATGAGTCCCGACATTTCTTTCACACTCTAGTCTCCATAGCATGCCATTCATTGTCTTAACTATAAAAGCTCATTTACTTACTGTAGAGAGCATATTACTTCTGGACACACATTGTACTGAGTTAGGGAGCATCTTCCTCCTTGATCCCCATTCATGTGACCTGGATGGGACTCCACCTCTACCTTCAAGACTGGAGCATGTGACCTTCTCTGAAGCCAATGAGCCCATCCCAGTCCCTTGGTCAGAGGGGTTGATTCAGGAACATGGGGGAAAGAGGCTCCCGATGAACTGGAAGCAGGGACCCAGGGATACTCTGGCCATTTTCCCACCATGTGAAAGCTGAAAAAGAAGCTAACATGGAGGAGAGCAGAGCTGAAACCCAGAGAAACTAGGTCCTGAGGAGGCTGTTTAAGCCTCAAGAATTTCATCATGCTGAACTTTCCAGTGATATGGAAAATAATTTTTGTTTGTTTAAGAAAATTCGGGTTGGTTTTAGGCCTCTTGACATAAAAAAAGGTCTTGATTCACTTGTACTTTTCATTCACTATTCTGTTTCCATAACAGTGCTGAGTTATCAGCTGCTGCATTCCCATATATTGAAAGACCAAATATGCCAATGAGTGGAAAAGTGAACATTTCATTATAGCCCCCAGTGAGGGGACTATATATTAGCTGATATAAGGAATGGGCTGATAGCCTATTAAAAGGAGAAAATTGAATATTGAGATCTGGTGTACGTAGTCAGTAGGTTTCCTCTATTTTTTCAGGTCTCTCTTACCTTACACCTATGGGGGAATTTAGTTGGGGGAAAAACTGAGCCAGTCTTGGTAAAATTGTTAAGTAAAATGTGTCTTTCCATCTAACTCATTGCCTTCTTGCTCTTAAGCTTCCTAGGACTACTCCTGAATCCTTTATTCTTTATCACATACTCCTCCCACCTCCAGACTCTTCCAAAATTTCCTGTTTTTTGCTGTATTCCCTTGCAGGCATGCTAGGTTATATGCTATCTTGCCTGATGCACAGTTTTTGTTCATGATACTTCCTTAATGTGCAACTCTCACAGGATTTTTGCTTTCTAATGGTCAAAGTATTTTCACTATAATCCAGAAAAAATATGTGACATACATATTGAGGATTTTTTTTAATTTAAATAATGCCTTTGTCATACATCCCTAATGGATTGCAGAACATGCTCTCTGATTTAGGATCATTCTTAACACAAACATCTAATCAGCCACTAACAATCAACTGTACTTAGCATAAAGGTGAAATTATTTGCCTGCCTGCCTTATTAATTGATTTCCTAGTTGTGGCATTTCAGGCATAGTAAAAGGATGGGTGGAAATGACTTTGTATATGAAGAATTTCCTTTATTGGAACATAAGCATCCACCTACATTACCATCAAATCAGGTTAGTCTATGACTATTTTAAACATAGTTTAAAAAAGATATAGATTTGGGTGTTATTGAACTGTGCTTTTTATATTGTCATTTGAATATGGATGTATTCAGTAACCCAAGTGAGTTTATATTCTACCTCCTCCAGTTTAGATTATTTATAAGATAATTTTTTGTCAAAATAACACATTCCATCTAGAGAAAGCTAAATCAAGTACTTCAGTCCCTGCTTCCCTTTTCTTCTCCCTTGCCCTCAAAATAAGACTATTCATATGGAAAACAAAATACAGGCACTATTAGAACGGTATCCTCTCTTATTTACTTCACAAAGCAGAATACAATATGGGTTGCTGAGAAATACAAATGAACTGTAATCCTCATCAGGTTTGGAAATAATGGATTCAGGCTAACATTTCCAGAAGAAATATGAAGGCAGTATTCTAAATTTCCTATTCTTTCCCAAATGAGTTTGCACAAAATGTGTCGCTAAGAAGACTAATGTGCCCATCACATAGTGAAATTTCCCACTTGCAAAATGAAAATGAAAAGTCTGCATTTTAGGATGGCGTGTTTAAACACATGCACCATGCTGCTTTTACAGTAGGGAAAAGAAAGCTCCCCCTACTGGAGCATAACAAAGCCTCATTGCTCTCCTGCACCCCATGGCTCCGTCATATGCAGGAAGGCACAGAAACATAGAGTCTTCCCATTATCCCGCACACAAGCCTGGTTATCTCATCAAAACATTGCATTTTCCTCATTTCAGTTAATTAAAGGACAGCTGGACATTTTGTTATTGCACCAGTCTCAGCTCTGTCTAGCTGAAATGGGGCATGTAAAAGGTCCTGATCCCAAAGCCACTTTCACCCGAGACAAACAATTTTAAAATCCATGTCTCTGCTGAAGAAACTTGCAAAAGAAATAATGATCTTTAAAGTGTGTACATATATGTGTTTGTATATGGTTTTCACAATACACAAGAGAGAACATGTAGGTACACATATGTACACAGTTTAAAGATTATTATTTTTGTGTGTGTGTGTATGAAGGAATGAAAAAAGAAGTCATGTAATTGGTGAGTTGTTATTAATGGGTGGATATTAACATTTATTGGCAAATTTCTAGAAATATGAAATTCAACATCTATCTATTTTACTCTGTAAGCATAAAAAGCTAATTTAAATTAGAGAGGTTTAGAGGCATAGCCAAACTGAAGATAAAAACAATGTTTTTCATGACAATATATGAGGTGATATGTCTTAGCAAGTGGACAAACGGTTTATACTGAAAAGAATTCCAATGAAAAATTTTCTCAGAAGATTTTGTAAGCTTTTATAGTTGAAACTCTTGCTGTCTACAGAAACATACCTATAGTTAGCCAAAGTTAAAGATATTTCACCCTAGCCAGTTTGTCTCAGTGCATAGAGCACTGGCTGCAGACCGAAGGGTCCCGGTTTCGATCCCAATCCAGGGCACCTGCCTGGATTGCGGGCTCAATACTCAGTAGGGGGCTTGCAGGAGGCAGCCAATCAGTGATTCCCTCTCATCATTGATGTTTCTATCTCTCTCTCCCTCTCCCTTCTTCTCTGAAATCAATAAAAAATTATTTTAAAAGTATTTCTACCAATTCCAGTAGGATGGGGCATGGTTGAGAGGGATATTAAGCATGTTCCCTTCATGAATTTAGTGTTACTGACATGAGATCCTTTGGGGAGACTCCCCTCTCTCCAGGATCAGGTGGACATCCTGTATTTATAGGGAGACAATATACAATTGGAACAATTCTTGTAATTGAAATAGGTTCAATTATAGTTCACCATTTTCAAGACAAGGCCCATATTTTCATTCTTTTTATTTTTTGATATAAAATCTGGGTATTGTGGCTCCTTCAGAATCAGCAAATAAATAACATACCCTAATCGGTTCTCCTCATTGGACTAAGCAAATGACCTGCTTCTAAAATAGCGTTAGTCTATCAACAAGAATAAAGCAGGTCTCTGGGCCTTAGGCAATATAAATTTGGTCAGCAAGATTCCCACTTCTTAGAAATCTGAGGCATTAAACTCACACTACTTTGAAAAACACACTGATTGGATTTTGATCAGGTGATTTCAAACTCTAGGAAAGTGATTCTCAATCTTCCTAATGCCTCGACCCTTTAATACAGTTCCTCATGTTGTGGTGACCCCAACCATAAAATTATTTTCGTTACTACTTCATAACTGTTATTTTGCTACTGTTATGAATCATAATGTAAATATCTGATATGCAGGATGTATTTTTATTGTTACAAATTGAACATAATTAAAGCATAGTGATTAATCACAAAAACAATATGTAATTATATATGTGTTTTCTGATGGTCTTAGGCGACCCCTGTGAAAGGGTCGTTCAACCCCCAAAGGGGTCTCGACCCACAGGTTGAGAACCGCTGCTCTAGGGAGTGTGTGAGTGTGAGGGGAGTGCCTGTGTTCATGGCTATACCAGTAGATACCTGGAATGGAAGATTCTCTTTGCTCCTTTTCTTGAATCCCTTAATAGATTCAGGCAACTATTTTAGAAAAAGGTGTTTTGGTATGGCCATATTGCCTAAAAAATCATCCTTGGTTAGAACTTCCACCGTTTATGTTTATTTTTAACAAAATAACATAGTCACAGATTGAAAATAATCCAGACATATTTTCCTCCTCTCATTCTTGATTTTATTAGAAATAAAGTATAAAAGATGCAACTTTTTCTGGAAGTGGACAAAATATGATGATGATCTGTAATAAATGGGGGGGAATATATAAATCCGACTTGCTACTCCTTTACAACTAGCACTGGGTTACCTCTTATAAAGGAAGAATGTACCTCTAAACCCACTACACTAGGTATGTTGAAACCCATAAAATTTCCAATTACTGCTTCAGAATTTATTGTGCACATATGGAAAATAATACTTGTAAAACAGAAAAGGGTTTGTGCCTTGTGCTGTCAATACTGTGAAGAATGGGGTGATTATAAAGCAAATTAACAATACTTTTAAATGTGCATTCACTTATCTTTCCAATTAAATCCTTGTTAAACAACTGCACAGACAGTAATGGTGCTTCTGCAAAGCACTGATCAAGACAGTTTTATTGTAATTTTTACTCTGTAACAATTAATCAAGTAGGCATTTTCTTTATTATTAAATTATTTAGTTAATAAATATTCTCAATTGGCTAACATATTTGTAGTTTACATGTTATTTTTGATTTTTCTACAGTGGAACATATTTGGGAGCATTTCCATTCTCAAGAAGAGGGACCATTAAAAGACGTGATTTTTAGAAATTCCCTTTCTCTAGAAGAATAACAGTGAACAAGAGAAGTCCTTGAAACTTTAAACCTTCAAAAATTCTAATTCAACCATTTTATTTTGTAGGGAAGGCAAACACATTGCTTTTAGCAGATAAGAAATGAGAGGCTTTGCTTTAAGGCATCTTTCTGTTAGGGTAAGCATTAAAATTAGCATTTTAAAAGTTCATTAATACCAGTTACAGACTTTTAGGTAAGGAAGCTGCATTATAGTTAACATTTTCTTTTCTTATCCTAGTGAGATGAAAATTACCTGAATATTATCTCTTTTATAGACACACCAGGTGGTATAATTTAGGAAATGGATATAAAAATATCTAGAAGTATTTTTTTCCATTTTTGAATTTCCATTTTTTTGCAATTTGGAGATTTGAATTTATTTATTTAGCTAGTATACTTCACTATTAAAGTTCTTTAAATGGCTCTTTATATGGCCTTTGTGATTTAGTTGTCTTCGTATCTTTTAAAAATTTCATCAGGAAGAATTCGTAGGAAACTGGATCAGTAGTGAGGCCAGTGATCTCAGAAATTACACCTGGCTTTAGGATTCAGGAGGGCTTATGTTAATTCAGAAGTAAGAGTAAACATGTTGAGTCATAAAAAGGAAATTTCTGGCAAGGCTAGCTTGATAGTTGTCTAAGTAATGTGTGATATGAGGTTAGTCAACATTACTTGTTGAAAATGCCATACGTGGTAAGTAGATAGCCTCAACATTGGCCTGATTACCAGAGGCCCCTCATTTATGCTTCCAAGGAGTAGTAGAGAGCCTGAACTAGTTTATTCAAATTAACACATTGTCTCCTTGGAAAATCTGAGCAGACGCTTGGGAGATGAAGATGATAAAATTTAGTAGAGACTAAGGGAAAAGGGAGAGGTAGAGAAAGAATCAAGAAGATGTATGCTTTAGGTATAAATAGGGACAACTGGGGTTCATTAAGACTCAGTATCTTGTAGGTATCAGGAATGAGGTCAGGTTGACCTGAAGGCCCCAAAGTCACCCTTGGCCCCTCTATCTTTTGTTTGATGATTGACCTCTGGTTTCAAGTCAGGCAGATCTCTGGGGATAAAATTGTAATGTTGATGCCAAGGCACACACTTCTCCGGGCTGAGTATTTGACAAACATAAATAAGAAGTTCGGGCAGGAACTACTTTATTGAGGACCTTGGCACATGATGGGCATAATGGGGAATCCAGAGGTAACTATGAAATACATCTTGTCCTTCAACATCTAACAGTCAAGGAAAGAGTAAGAGATGTGATATGAAATAGACAAAAACTAGTGCTGAGATGCAGGCACAGAATATGGGAACACATTGGAAAAGAAGCTAATTCCTATTGAGATTTATTTCAGGAATCATGAGATTTGTTGTAAGAAGGTGAGTTTATCAGTTAGCAAAACCAACGGTGGTGTGTTTCTTGCTCAGAAAAAGAGATATGTTGTTCCCTCTATTGGAACCAATAAAATAATAATATATAGACATATTCCAGCCCCTATGGCTAATGGGACATTAAATCCCAACATCTTGAGCATAGAAAGAAGAGTGCATCCACTATGGTTGCCAGAATATGAAAGGAACAGATTAACAGGAATGGAGAGCAGAGCACTTACTAAAGAGAAATGTAAAAGGGGGTGAGGAGGCCATAAAAAGACAATCGGAAGCAATGTAAAAAGTGAAGAGATGGAGAATCAACAAGAAAGGCTGTTATTTAAGCAAAATTATTCCAATGGGCCTTTTAGACTCTCACAGACATTATGGTCAGTAGACTATTGGACACCCTGCTGGGCCAGAGAGCCTCCATAATGGAAACCAGGCGTTAGGTGACCAGAGCTAGGCTTCAAATCGCATATGTCTCTAGATTACTATGACATACACAGTCTTCTCAAATTACCAGCTAAATGGACAAATGCCACTTCCAGCAATTCACTTAACCTCATAGGGAATTCTGTTCATCTGTGAAGTGGACAGCTTTCTTAAAAAGATCTGGTAAGACAGCATTTAAAAGTGCTTTAGAGAATTCAAGTGCTGACATGCTTTTGACATATTCTAAGGCAGTGATGGCGAACCTATGACGCGTGTCAGAGGTGACACGCAAACTCATTTTTTTTTGGTTGATTTTTCTTTGTTAAATGGCATTTAAATATATAAAATAAATATCAAAAATATAAATCTTTGTTTTACTATGGTTGCAAATATCAAAAAAATTCTATATGTGACATGGCACCAGAGTTAAGTTAGGATTTTTCAAAATGCTGACACGCCGAGCTCAAAAGGTTCGCCATCACTGTTCTAAGGAGTAAATGCCATTCTCTTAAAGATTTCTCTAAGTCTTTTAAACAAAATGTATCTCTTTTCTTATTTCAAAAGAAATATGTGTTCATTTTAGGAAATTAGGAAGCTATTTGGGAAAAAATGAGATAATAAAATTCAGCAGTACCTAATCTTAACATTTTATGCATCTCTTGCCATTGTGTCTGAAATGGAGTTCAGCAATGACAGTGAAACAGCCCATTTTGAGGCTGATCTCTGCCTAGCATGTGCAAAATGCCTAACCTTCTTTTGAAAGAAATGGCCCAAACCTGGGCCTAATCCAGAAATTGATTAAAATGTGTAGAGATTCTACCAAGTACAAGATATTATTCCAGGTGCAGTGGGACAAACAGACTTAAAGATATGAGCTCTGTTCTTAAGTGTTCAGCATGTTGAGGAGATAAAATATCCACATAATTTTTGCTAATGATATATGACAACATATACAATATAAGATTATTGTGTATTGAGTAGCTGAAATGGACAGTATAGGATTTAAAAAATGGAGTTATGTTTAAATAATTCAAGGAGGACATGAGATTAGCTCTTTATAAAGTATTTTTTACAGTAGAAGGCCATATACCTCATTATATTATAATAAATGTGTCCATTCAGGTGATTGTGAGGGACTCATTTCAATATAACTTCCAGTTCTACATGGTGTAGCATTGTCTAATGTAATAGGTTCATCATTTCATGTGATTGACTCATCCCAAGAGAACAGACAGTTTTACTTTAAAGAAAATTGCCCTGGGAAGGTTATGTGACTCAGGCAAGACAACACAGTTAGTAAAAGATGACATGGAAACTGACCCAGATTTTCTAACTTTGGGCCAGTGTTACCATTACACCTGATTGCCTGAAGAAAATGATTCAAAAAGCACATGGATAATTAGACAAATTGGAATATGGAGTTTATCTCATATAAATCAGTCACCATTATTATATTTTGACTGAACTACTGTAACAACCTCCTAACTCTTCCCCTATTTCTACTCTTGGCTTCTACAATTTATTATTCTCATAAAAACCAGAAAGATTAAAAAAATAATATCAGATGATTTCCTGATTACCATCCCCTTCCACCACAGTGACTTAGAATGAAAGACAAGATTTCTTATCTTGATTCACAAGGGCCTTGATGGGCTGGCTTTGCCCACGTCTGACCTCCTAATCTCACACAGGCCTTCTTTTCCTGGGACCAGTTTCCCTCTGCCTGCTCTGTGATCACCTCACATCTCCTGCCTATCAGGACAGTTCTCTACTCAAATGGCTCCTATTCAAAGAGACTCCTCAGATCATCCAATCTAAGGACTGTCCCTCTGATCCCCATCTCTATCATGCTACGATGTTCTCGATTTTTACATGACCTGTAAGCATGTTGTTTACTTGCTTATTATCTATCTCTTGACACTAAAATGAGCACTTCATCGCATCCTGATTCCCCTGTACATAGAAAGAGCCTGACTCATAGAAGCTTTTCAACAAATATTTTTGGTTGACTAACTCCCCATTTGAAGTTTTCCTTAGGAAAATTAAAGCCTTATTGTATTCTTTAAACTAATTTTCCTCTTCTCTTGATTTGTCTCATACTCTGCAGTTTGTATTACATTTGAGCCATGGCAAGACCAGGTAAGTCACTTGCAATTTGAGCCGGGGTGTCCTTTGGCAGATTGAAATGGAGCTGGCAAGGCCTTGGCAGTAAGCAATGTCACTGAGAGAGATCACATTCTGGAAATTCACAGAAGCAGGTGACAGTCCTGACTGTGGTCTTACTACCACCTGGGTTGGGAGTCATCCATTGCTTGGGCCATCTTTCGTAACTAATGGATCAGAACGTTAGGGCTGGCTCTGATCTGCCAGCTTGACACCTGCCTCCTCTTTTTGCCAAGTCTTCCCTATGTGGTCCATGTTACACAGTCAGATCGAGACCTCAGGTGGTGGTGGAGGTGGAGGTGGAGGTGGGAAAGGTATATGGTTCACTGGACTGGCTGGACAAAGACTCTCAAAGTCTAAAGATTTTTTTCTTGGGGCTATATTTCTTTCTGGTCCTAAAAGCTAAAGATTACATTTGATCAGGGCCTAATACTCACTGGTGGTCCAACATTATTTATTAATTCACTTATTAAATTCATTCATATTTCAACAAATATTTATTTGAAGGCTATTATGTCCAAAAGGAACAGAAGATTTTTAGGTGAACAAAACAAGCAAAGTCTTGCTCATATGGAGGCTCCAATGTAGGGAGGGAGGCAGGCACTGGAACAACAAATAAAGAAGCAAAGCATTTTCAGGCAGCATGTGTTCTGAGACAAGAAAAGAAGATACTGGGATGGAGAGTGGCTGACTAGGTAGGGTGGGTAGGTTTCAGCTGTGTTAGTCAAGGAAAGCCTTGCTAAGGTGACTTGCATGTTGAGAAGAGTGAGTCTTGTGAGGGTCTGAAGGAAGCACATTTCAGGTAGACAGGAGAAAAAGCCAAAGCCTGGGAGGCAATGAGCTTGATGTGCCTGATAAAGAAAGTTAGTCAGGGTGGTTGAAAAATAATGAGATGCAAGAGAGAGGTAGGTGCTGAGATCAGAGAGGTAGAAAGAAGAACCTGTGGGACTGCAGATCTTGGTATTTTCTCACTAATTTACATTTACTAAGTCACCAGTTCTCTGGGTTGTTGGACTGGAATAGCCATGGACATATAAGCTCTACATCAATGAGAATGTCATTTGTTGTATTTGCTGCTGTATTTCCAACATCCTGCATGTCACCTGGCACACAGTATGAGCTTTTCAGGTGTCTGTCAATGAATGAATGACATAAAGGCTTATTTTATGGAGCTCTCCCCTCAGTTCCATATAGTTCCTGATGTGCTGGGAGCCTCAGAGGGAAGGAGAGCTGATAAGGATACCGGATACCGGCCACTCCTTCTCTAGTGGGCCCATGAATGTGAAGGCATAAAATAAAATGGGTTTTAAAGTTTGTGTGAGGCGAAGCCATTCAGATTTTCATTTGAGCATTGCTTCAGCCCCTATATTTGTAAACCTTGGACATTTACTTTTAGGGTATGCATGGGAACTTGAAAAATTCCTTCCTGACCTGGCACTATTATTGCTTTTTCTTTTGAGAAGCAGCTTTGAGGTAATGGGAATACATTTTTTTTCCGTAGCACACTTTTGTTAGGAAATGCTTTGAAACTACATGGAACATTTTGAAAACGAGGTGCTATATAAATATATGTGAGTCACTAGAGCTGTAATTACCAGCAACAGGGACTTCCTATGCATAAACAAACAAAAGCATACTTCTTTCAAAATTCAAGGCATGGGCTAATAAGAGCAATATAGTTTTGTAACTATTTATCGAATTTTGCTTTTCTCTCTACCTAGTCATTCCCAACATTTGGAGAGCCAAGATGGCAAGCCAGGTTATGCCACTCCTTCCAATATCATGGCTGACATGTCCATTGCTAATACCAGACTTTGTTGAGTAGCAGAAAGTCATCTCCCCTCAAGCTTTGTCTTATAGAAGCAGAGAATGGGGATCCAGGATTCTCTACTCTTAATTTCTGTCCCATGATTCTTCAAACTAAAATCAAGTGGTAATTTATGAGTCTGAAACAAAATGTGATGTTTATAATGTTATAGCCTGACATTTTTTAGTGAGACACCGAGAAATGGCACCTAACACAATCTACCAAGGAGACTATTAGTTATTAGAAGTTTATCATTCTTTTATTTTGTAAGAGAAAAATCTTTATTTAGTTCACACAGAGTATTGGGCACTTTCCTATGTTGGGGATACAAAGGGGTACCAAACTTCTTATTTTTTGATGAAGTCACGGGCAGTTAGGGGTTATTTACTAAAAGGACATTTTTAAATGAGGTTTTCTCTTATAAAAGAGTCACACAGACTGGTATTATAGTATTATAGTATAATATTATAAGGAGAATAAGTGCCTTTGATTCTTTGATGTTAAAGAAGAAAATGTCTCTCTACCCCCTCCCTCATAGTAAATTGAATCCAGCAACCAGCAATATATTCTTTAGAGTAAATTTAAAATGAGTTCACTGTCTGGCTTCAGAACATATTAATTTTGTGGTCTCAGAAAAGTTACTTAATCTTTCTGAGCCATGGTTTTCTTGTGTGAATAATGTGAATAATAAAGTGTATCTAACTTGCAAACTTTCATGAGGGTTAGAGATAATCCTAAAGTTGCATACCTGCCATGTAGTAGATTCTCAATTAAATGCTAGCTATCATTAACATCAGTATTACTCTGTTACATTTTAAAACATAATTTACTTCTTAGTTTTGCTAGGAAATCCTTAGGCAAAACACCTTTCCTTTTCATTTATTCCAGAATCTACAACATTGAAAAAGGACTGCAGCTTTGAAAAATACGAAATTTTAATCATACTAATGATACATGTTACATCCATGGCATTTTTACTTATACACCAAATCATGACTTCGAGTTTATAAAAATTAGGGAACATTGCTACATTAATCAATAGTAAAAAACAAACAAAAAAACACACCAAAAAAACCTTGCATCACTAGAAAACTGGTTAATAAAAAAGGTTCATAATCTATTTCTGCTTTCATCAAACAAAGATTTCATATGTTTCATGGCTTGTCAGTCATGTGTCCACTAGATAGCCAGAATAAAACTAGCTGGTTATTTATTCAGGGCTTCCCAAACCTGGCTGTGCACGTGACTCAACTAGGGAGTTTTTCTTTTAAAATGCATGCTTATAGTTCCAACCCCAGACTTCTTACATCAGAGTTTCTATGACTGGGCTCCAAAATCCCTTTTTCCCCCAAAAAATCTTTATTTTTGAAAAGTTCCACCACTTAATTCTTGTGGCAGACAGACTTTAAGATGACCTCGATTATTCTCTCCTCCTTGGGTTTATGCTTTGTGTAATATCCTTCCCTTGGGGATGGAAAGGAACTGAGACTTGCTTCTAACCATCAGAATGCACCAGAGATGATGGGTTACACAAGATGATAACTTCTGCTCATGATTATCTTACACAAGATGATAACTTCTGCTTTAGCTACTAGTTTCTCATCCTTTCGGTCTTGATGAAGCCAGTTGGCATGCTGTGAGAGCCTGTGGAGAAGTCCACAAGGCCTTTAGCCAATAGCTAGTAATGTGGAGCCCTTAAGTTCAACAACCCACAAGGAACTAAATCCTGTCAACAATCATGTGAGCATGTTCCCCGTCAAGCCTCCAGATGAGAACCCACCCTTGACCAGCACCTCGATTGTAGCCTTATAGAGGATTCAGCCAACCCGTTCCCAGACTTCTGACCCAGAAAAATTGGGAGATAATAAGTGTGTCTCTATAAGCATTTAAGTCAGTGATTACATTGTTATGCAGCAGTAGATAACCAATACAATTCTGAAATGTAGTCGGGGTTGGGAGCCAGTGCTGTATAGAACATAGAGCAGAAGTAAGTTTGGTGTGTTATCCCACAATTTTTAGTAACTACTCATTAATTCTGATGGATGATGATGATGGATTTTTATAGCTTTCCTTCAACTGTCAATCCCCAAGGAAAGTTATAAAAATCAATCAATTGCATAACTGGCTTATTTAACTTCTGACCAAATCTACACGGATAAGCCACAACTAATTAGGGCTTAAAATTTCCGTGGATTTCATTCGCTCTCTTCAATGATCATGGGGCTATTCTTTTGGAATATGGAATCCCCCAAAAGCTTATTGACAACATAAAACTAAATTTCTTTTTTGGGGCCAGGAATCCAGAAATCCTATGAGTTGGGCTAGTAATGAGATGAATCACTGGATAACTGAGAGTCTCCAAAGCTTTCCTGTAGTTGGTTTTTCATCCTAAAAAAGAATCTTAATATCATCAAAGAAAATTCAGTCATGTGGAAGTCAGAAACCATAATTGATTATTAATATTAAGTATCATGTTTGAGAAATATTGAGAAAACTAAGTAGTACTAATCTGATTTTACTAAATATTAATTAAAATCACTGGGTTGACTCAGAATTTTTAAAGTCCTCACATTTTCATTATCATTCCCATTTTGGAAATGAAGAGTCTGCAATTCAAAGGGGTTGTTAAAATAGTTTCTATTAGAATCACAAATAGGTCAGAATTGAGATAAAGAGGCAGTTCCATTGATTCTTACCCTGTGCTTTCTTCCCACTAGATGGTCTCTGCCTTTAATTGTTCACCACAGCATTAGGTCAGGCCTATTGCTTGGTATGTAATAAATTACAAAATACAATTTATAATAAACATGTTATAATTTTGGTTTAAATAGGCAGCCAGAATTTGTGTACTCTGGAGACTAGAAATATTCACGAAGTTGTTATTAGAATATTAAGTAGAAACTAAAAAAACTATATAAATATGTATGAATGTGAAAAGCTTATTTGTTTGAGCTCTGTGTTCAGCATTATTTACTAATGACAATACATTTCCTTAAGAAGCTAGAAAGCATACAAGTTTTGCCATCAGTAGTATTTGAGCTCCCTGACTCGATGTAGCTGAAAAATGAGGTCTAAGAAAGTTTCCAAAGCCCAGAATGATGTTAAAGTCTGGTTCTTTTATGATCAAGTGATCTTTTTAGCTTTAATGGGAAAAATAAATCATTGTTAAAAGATAATCTCGTCACATGGCAGCTAGAAAGGTGCAATACCCATGATTTGACTTACCAAAAAACCGTCCCTCAGAATGGGATAAAGAGGAAATACAGTTTGTTTTGTTGCTGCTGTGGTTGATGGTGAGATTGAAGTAGGCTTAAGGAAACACCTCGTTTTAAAATAATAAGAGGGCTATATGAACACATTTAATGGAAAAATGACTGGACTTGATACGAGGGCTATTTTATAAGAACAGAACTAGAAGTTTTGAAATCCTTTTCCAAATCTTTATAAATAAATTTTTATCTTTCATCCACTCACTTATTTCATGATGAAACTGCCAATTGTTCACATTTTTTCTTTCCTCTTTATTCAATTTTCAATAATATGAAAAGCATAGGGATAGCTACAAAAGTTAATGCTTTGCTTTGTGGCATAAATCTAAATAAAAGTAGTTTAGATATAGTTGTTAATACAAAGTTGTTTCTATAATAGTTTATTTTTAATGCAACTTATTCTTAGCATGTCCAAAATAAGCAAATTCATCTCTTTAAGCCAATATTTAATGTGGATTAGTATGCCAATAAGATCTGGGTGAATTAAAAATATGCAAAGTGCAAGACTGAAAATTAATGGGAAAAAAACCCTCTTCCATTGAAAACACACACAATCATATGCACATACACACATACACACACCCACACACCCAATTAAGATTCTTGGCCATGAAGAGAGATCTATGACATTTAGATGTTTTGTTCCTCCTGGTGTGAAAAGTAGAGGAGAGTGTCCCTAGAATCTTCTTTTTTTTAATATATGGAAAACATGTCTACAATCCTGATAAGAAGCAATTTCTCCCCTTCTGAGAGATGATTAGATGGAATATTTATTACTATTTACTAGGCACCTCCCGTCTAGAAAATTCCCGGTCTGCCCTTCATGCCTGCCTCATGGTTCTCCCATTGGCTCATGGGCCTGAGGAGCTTCATCGCTAATGTTTTCTGAAAAGGATGCTGATTTATCTTCTCCCCATTTTACAAGGTGAAAGAGAATGTTTAAGTAATACCACAGAGAGTCCGAACTGAATTTAGAGTTGGGGGGAAAAGCCTAGATGTGCAGCTCGAACCAGAGTGTTGCTGTGAGGAGGAGGGGAATTCAGCCGGGTGGGATTTCCAAGACCCACTAACAAAAGTTCTCAGGGCAGCTACAAGGCATCCTTCATGTTGAAGCCCATCCTTGTACCCTCACGCAGAAAAGCATCAGGTCACAGATCATTCTGAAGAATCAACTCAGTGTCACAGGCTGATGACAAGCTGACATCTAAGGTCCTGGACAAGCGTTCTTTGGGGATGCCCTCACAGAGTGAGAGAGTTGCATCAGCAGAATGTCACTGATGGCTGTCACCAAATACACCAAACACGGCAGAGCACTGCTCGCTAATGCAACGACAGCCCCGTAGATTGAGAATCCTGATGCCTTTTCTGAAGGCTGCAACAGAATATGGTGTTAAAGCAGTTTCTTGGTCCAAAGGTAGATGGCTTATTAAAGCTCCATCAGAGAACAGCAGTGCCAGGCTTATTCATAACAATGCTTGGTCTTTTCCTAGCATCTCTCTTTCGTGAACAGTTTTAGCCAAACTCTTATGACAGCACTTGTCACTTACTAGCCAGAAAGTAGGTGTAAACAGGAAGTCACTTATAAATGTGTGTAGCACAGAAAGACCGATCTCTACTTTTAGAAGGCAGTAATCAATAGCTAAGGAAGGAAAAATGCTGAATGATGGCAGTGGTCTTCAGCATAGGCTCTGAGTCAGAGACCTGGGATCTGGCTCCCTCACTTGCTGTATGATCTTAGGATGTTATTTAACACTACTGAACCTCAGTTTCCGCATCTTTAAAATGGGAACAATCACAGTACCTATTCTATGGGATGGTAGAAAGGATTCAATTAAATTGTATACATAAAGCACTTGGTACAGTGCCTGCCACATAATAAATTATGAAAATGTTAGCTACTTTTACAATAACTATTATTACCACCATTACCAGTTAAAATTAGGAAATGCTTTTTAAAAGTGATCACTTTGAATTTAACTTGTATGCCATCTGATCTGGAAGTATAATAAGGGTATACAATTCCTACCGATTTAGTGAGTCAAACAGAAAACCAAAACAAATTGAATCATTCAACTGGTGAATTTAGAATTGCTGATGATTATAGCATTCAAGAAAGTTAGTGAAATACATAAATTGCAACTGAACTGTTCTTGAAAATCCCCCAAATCAGTTTTCATTTGTCTGGCCTAATGGTGGATAAGGCCTGTTCATTTTAAACATGTATATTTAGACCTTCTAAAAAGGAAACATTGTGGACTATGGACATGGAGGAGATGAAAGGTGTTAAAACAAAGAGAGCATGCCAAAATTATTCATGTTCCATCTCTGAATACAGAAAAGAATGCATTGCATTCACATATCGCTTTATGCTTTTTATGGAATTATCACCACATTGCCACTTCATTTCACACACACACACACACACACACACACACACACACACACACACACGAGGCCATGATGTACACATCCACCTCTTTGTACCCCAGCACTGATTCTCTTCTAAGTCAGCTCTGCTGTCAGAGCCCAGGTTGCATACAGATGGAGGGGAAGGTATGCTGTTTGTACCAAGGTTATGGGTCCACTCCAAACATTTCATTCAAAGGATAATCTGATTGGCAAAACTTGAGAGAGGCTGGTATATGCAATTCTTTTATCATCTAATTCAAAAAACTCCACAACACAACTTGGACACAACCACCAGTATCAAAGGTCCTAATGTGAAATAATTTGTGTTGAGTGTGTTGCATTCTGACAGTGCTATAAACCAGGAAGACAGTTTACTGACAATTCTGTGCTACCAGATACCAACCCAGGCCTCTGTCCAGCTTTACGTTGTCAACTCTTATGGAAACATGAGCAGTTACACAGCCTCAAAGGACGCTGAAGTTTGGATTGCAAAAGACAAGATGGACAGATTTTATATGTTCACTGCAGATTTTTTTCTTGCCTTTTCAAACTGCTGAGCATAATTTTTTTTAAGGCAGGAAATGCAACTAGTGTTTGTTTCTACCATGGCTTCTGTTTTGAGATTTCTTCTTTGTAGAAGAAATGTGTTGCCCAGCTGTCTAGAATTCCAATCAGGATATGGTTTCAGTCTGAAATATATTGCAAAAGCAATTTTAGCTGGTTATAAACAGAAATGAAAATAAGGCCGGGGCTATTTTATCTAATTTTTACCCAAAGAGGGGGTGCTCTGGGTCAGTCTAATGGGGACAACATGAGCAACTGAGGTAAAATCTAGTTCTATTTTCCTCCCAAGAAGGAGAGTAATTGTGAAAGGCAAAGGTGCACATTAGTGAGCAAGCGAGAGCTGTGAAGATTCTCAGAAGTGAGTCATGTGGTCACTGGTCAAAAGCACTGCAGTCAACACTTAAAAGGGCGATTCAACCCGAGTTGAACTGCTGGAGAGTTTAATGATTCTCAGTAATACGATTTCTATGTGCAACACACACATGTAGTTCAATAAATATTAATTAAGAATTTCCTCTGTGGAGACCCTTGGCTACTACTGGTTAATGGAGGAAGACTCAAGGGTGAGTCAGGTCTTACCTTATTAGGTGTATTAAGATTTGTGTAAGAGGCAGATATTTCAACCAATATCCTATTTTTTCAATCCAAGACTTTCAGATTTTAGCGCTTGTAAAACATAGTCACTGCGTACATTTTATAACATTTTCTCCAAAAGATGGCATTATATCTCTGGGTCTTGTAGGAAATGAAATTTTAGAAGTTACATGAGTATGTTCTACAGTAAATTCAACTGCCCAGTGAAATAGGCACCCAGGAGGAAATTATTTATAATTTGGCCTTGAAAAATAAGGAATAATTTACTAGGTAGGAAACTTGTGTATGTGGGGTAGGAAAGAAAACATGAGGATATTGAACGTAGAGGAAAGAGAGTATGCAAAGACAGTAAGTAATACAGCAGCTTGACACAGAAAACATCCCGGTTTTCTGTATTATGAACATCTTGCATTAGTGTGGTACATTTGTTACAACTGATGAGTCAATATTGATACTTTATTATTAACTGAAGTCCACAGTTTACATTAATTTTACTCTTTGTGTTGAGCATTATATAGGTATTGACAAACACAATGTAATGTATTCACCATTCCAATATGAAAACAGAATAGTTTCAAGGCCCCTGTGTTCACCTATTCATCCCTTCTCCCTTACTCCAACACCCCCCAGTCTTCTGCAGCCTCTGAACTGCTATTGTGCATAACTTTGCCTTTTCCAGATTGTCATACAGTTGGGATAACTTAGTACGCCTCCTTTTCAGACCAGTTCCTTTCACTTAGCAATATGTATTTACGGTTCTTCCAAGACTTTTTATGGTGTGATAGCTTATTTCTTTTTATCACTGAATAATATTCCATTATATGGATATGCCATGGTTTGTTTATTGACTCACGGATTGGTGGTCATCTTGGTTGCTTTCAAATTTTACCAATCACAAATAAAGCTGCTTCAAAAATGTGTGTGCAAGTTTTTGTGTGGACATATTGTACTCATTTGGGTAAATACCAAAGAGTGCAATTGCTGTGTCTGATGGTAAGAATATCCATACCACATGCAAACATAATACAATATGTTTATTTTCATAAGAAACTGCCAAACTATCTTTCAAAGTGTCTGTACCATTTTGTATTTCCCCAGCAGTGAATGTGAGTTCTTGTTGCTCCCATACTTGCCAGCATTTGGAGTTGTCAGTGTTTCAGATTTTAGATATTATAATAGCTGTGTAATTATATCACATTATTGCTTTCATTTGTAATACTTTAAGGGCATATGCATTTCCTAATTTTTAATCCTTTTACTCATGGATATATATTTTTCTAACATCTATGATTTTGACTCTTATGTTTTCTATCATTCAGTCATTCATTTATTTAATCAACATATATCAAGTGTCTGTTATATGCCAGTAACACTTTTAGATGTTAGGTTATTTTTTCTTGATTTTATTCTTTTATTATTCTCTTCTCAATTATTTTTTTAATATATATTTTTATTGATTTCAGAGAGGAAGAGAGAGATAGAAACATCAATGATGACAGGGCATCATTGATTGGCTGCTTCCTACATGCCCCCTACTAGGAATCAAGCCCGTAACCAGGGCATGTGTCCTGACTGGGAATCGAACCATAACCTAGGTCATAGGTTAATGCTCAACCACTGAGCCACACCAGCTGGGCCTCTTCTCCATTTTTAGTTTGCCATAGCCCTCTCATTATTTATTTCACATAAACTATTAGTTGGTCCCTCTATTCTATTTAATTTCATGTAAAGTATCTTTTGCTTCTCTGGTAATAATTGTTTACTTTTTTAACGTTCTTTTTCTCTCTTCAACACTTTTATCATTATACATTCACAATGCCTACAGCACAGAATCAGAAATATTGGTAGAGATGAAACTACTAAAAAAATCTCTGAAGTGAAGAAATCACTTACCTTGGTTGACGATAAATCTTAGTTTCTGTATTGTTGCCAGATTGCCACTAACTCGATATATTCCATCAACATCTAGACCTGAAAAAAAAAAGCATGCTTTATATTTGCTGATATGAAAACTGAGATGGCAAAAGAAAAAAAATAATAAGTATGGGAAGAAAGACAGTAGTAAATCAAATACCTTCCTCACAAACATATTTCTGTGTCCTAAACCAAGCAATCTTCAGTATTTTAATCCCAAAAGACTAATCATGAACCTCAGTGACAGTTAATGATCAACAAACTTGAGCCTAGTTGAAGCATAAAAGAGCAGTAGGTAGCATAGGATTTCACAGTATAGCTCAGATTCATTCCCAAGGAAAATATAGGCATAGGCATAAAATTGAAGAGGGGGGGGCAGGGAATAAGAACCTTCATGTATTATTGCCCCTTGTTGGAAAGAGAGAATAACCCAAGGTTTTTGTGAAGTCTTAGTTTTTCTTTTCCCCCCCTCCCTCCCTCTCTCCCTCCCTCCCTCCCTCCTTCCCTCCCTCCCTCCCTCCCTCCCTCCCTCCCTCCCC